>NW_025920070.1:0-34396 GCF_912470025.1 Vespa velutina
TGTCATTACCAAACTTACGTAAAAATCGCTATTATCGTTATTATCTTTATTATCGTGTTTACAGTTATTTTCATTATTATCCTTATTATCGTTGTCAACGTAATTTTCGTTATTATTGTTATTATTATTATTATTATCGTTATTACCGTTATTATCGTTATTGTCGTTATTGTCGTTATTATCGTTTTTATCGTTATTATCGTTATTATCGTTTTTATAGTTAATACGGTTATTATAATTAATATCGGTAATAATCGTTATTATTGTTATTATCGTTAATATCGATATTATCGCTATTATTGTTAATTTCTTTAGTATCGTTATTTATGTTATTACCGATATTATCGTTATTTTAGTTAGTATCGTTATTATCGTTATTATTATTATTATTATCTTTTTGTTGTTATTCTCGTTATTATCATTATTACCGTTATTACCGTTTATATCGTTATAGTCATTATCGTTCTATTCGTTTTCCGCCTTTAACATTATTATCGTTAATATCCTTATTCTCGTTGTTGTCGTCATTATCTTTACTATCCGTATTACAGTTATTATCCTTACTATCATTATCGTTATTATCGATTTTATAGTTATTATCGTTAGAATTGTAATTATCGTTTTCATAGTTATTATCTCTATAATTATAATTATTATCGTTATTATCGTTATTATCGTTATTATCGTAATTAACCTTATTATCTTTATTATCGTTATTATCGTTCTTACAGTAATTGTCGTTATTAACGTTATTACCGTTATTAATATTATTATTATCGTAATTATCGTTATTATTTTTATTATTATTATTAATATAGTTCTTAACGTTTTTACCGTCAATATCGCTTTTATCTCTATTTTGTTTATTATCGTTATTATCGTCATTAATATTATTAATATTATTGTCATCGTTATTATCGTTATTATCATTATTACCGTTATTATCGATGTCATCGATAATGACGTTATTATCTTTATCATTATTATTAATAATATTGTTATTATATTTATTAATATTAATATTATTATTATTATTATTATTAATAGTAGTATTTTGTATTTATTTTTATTAATGTTATCGTAATACCGTTATTACAGATACTATCGCTATTATAGGTATTAAAACTATTATTATTATTATTAACGTAATCACCGTTATAATCGATATTATCGATATTATTGTTATTATTGTTATTATCGTACTTATTTTTATTATGGTTCTCATCGTTATTACCGATCTTATCGTTATTATCGTTATTAACATTAGTATTGTTACTAACGTTTTCATCGTTATTATCGTTATCACCGTCATTATCTATATCATCGTTATTATCATTATTATTGTTATTATAGTCATCATCGTTATTATCGTTATTAACTTCATTATTATTGTCAATATTATTATTAATAAATTTTTTTTATTAAGTTATTTATATTATTATTATTAGTATTATTATTTTTATTATTGTTAATATTATTGTAATTGACGTTATTATCGTTATTAACCATATTACATAATTATTGTTATTAACCTTATTATGGTTTTTATTTATTTTATCGTTATTATCGTTATTATGTAATTATCGTTATTATCGCTATTTTTTTTATTATTGTTATTACGAAATTATCGTAATAATGGCTATTATCGTTATTATCTTTATCATCGTGATTAAAGTTATTATCATTATTATCGTTATTATCGTTGTCAACGTAATTATCGTTATTATCGTTATAATCGTTATTTTAGTTATTATCGTTATTTTTTTATAGTCATTATTATCGTTATTTTCGTTATTATTGAATAACTTTATTATCGTTATTATCTTTATTATCGTTATTATCAATATTATTGTTATTAGCTATATTACCGTTATTACCGTTATTGATGTTATTATCGTTATTATCGATATCATCGTTATTATCGTGATTATTGTTATCATTAATATTAATAATATTATTAATATATTTATTAATATTAATATTATTATTATTATTAGTAGTAGTAGTAGTATTCTATTTATATTATTATTAATATTATCGTAAGTACCGTTATTACAGATATCATCGTCATTATAGTTACTATCGCAATTATTATTATTATTATTATCATTATTATTATTATTACCGTTGTAATCGATATTATCGTTTTTATCGGTATTATCGTTATTTTTGTTAATATTGTCATTACCAAACTTACGTAAAAATCGCTATTATCGTTATTATCTTTATTATCGTGTTTACAGTTATTTTCATTATTATCCTTATTATCGTTGTCAACGTAATTTTCGTTATTATTGTTATTATTATTATTATTATCGTTATTACCGTTATTATCGTTATTGTCGTTATTGTCGTTATTATCGTTTTTATCGTTATTATCGTTATTATCGTTATTAAAATTATTATCTTTATTAACCTTATTATCGTTGTCAACTTAATTAACGATATTATTGTTTTACCGTTATTGTAGTTATTATCGTTATTATCGTTAACGTCATTATAATCGTTATTTTGGTAACCATTCAATAACGTTATTATTGTTATTTTGGTAAGCATTCAATAACGTTATTATCGTTATTATTGATAGTACCGTTAATACCAATATTACCGTTATTATCGCTATTACCGTTATATCCCTTATTAATGTTATTACCGTGTTTATCATTATTAGTATTATTATTATTATTATTTTTATTATTATTATTATTACTGTTATTATTATTATAATCGTTATTATGGTTATTTCCGTTGTTTTCTTTAATATCGTTATTATTATTAATATTATAATTTTTACTATTATGATTAATATTATTAAAATTATTATTATCGATATTATCCTTATAACCGTTATTATCGATCTCATCGTTATTATGGCTATAATCGTTATCATTATCGTTATTACGGTTATTACCGTTATTACCGTTATTTTCGTTAATATTGTTATTATTATAGTTATTATTGTTTTTATCGTTATTATCGTAATCATCGTTAATATCGTTATTATAGTTATCATTATTATAAATATTATTATTTATATATTTACTTATATTAATATTATTATTATTATTATTATTAGTATTGTATTCATATTATTTTCAATAGTATCGTAATAAACGTTATTAGAGATATTATCATTAATATCGTTATTATCGTTATTATTACTATTATTTTCGTTATTATCTTTATTATCGTATTAATACTTCTTATCACTATTATCGTTATTATCATTATTATCATTATTATTGTTATCATTGTTTTTATGGTAATTATCTTCATTATCAATTAACGTTATGATAGTTATTAACGTTATTATCGTTATTATCGCTATTATCGTTATTATCATTTTTACCGATATATACGTTATTACGGTTATTATTTTTATTACGAAATCATCGTTATTATTGTAATTATCGTTATTATCGTTATTACCATAATTACAGTTATTATCGTTATGATCTTCATTTTCGTTATTATTGAAAACGTTATTATCGGTATTACCGTCATCATCGTTATTGTCGTTATTATCGCTATTATTATTATTATTATCGTTATTAACGTTATTATCGCTATAATCATTATTATCGGTATTATCATTAATATCTTTATCATCGTTATTATCTTGATTATCGATTAATTTTATTATCGTTATTATCGTTCTTATCGTCTTATCGTTTTATCGTTGTAATCATTATTACCGATATAATCGTTTTTATCGTTATTATCGTTATTAAAGTTATTATCGTTATTATCTTTATTACCTGTAATATTATTATTAATATTGTTATTATTGTTATTTTCGTTATTATCGTTATTCTTATTATTCTCGTAATTATCGTTATTATCGTTATTATCTTCAATATGGGATTATTATTATTATAATTATTTATATTATTACTATTATCGTTATTATTGTAATTTTCACTATTATTACTATTATTATCGTTATTTACTCTCGTTATATCCGTTATAAAAGTTATTATCGATATTATCTTTATTATCATTATTATCGTTATTATTAATATTTTCACAATTATTATCGTCATTATAGTTACTATCGTTATTATCGTAATTAACGTATTATTATTATTATTAATAACATTATTTCTGTTATCGCTATTATCGTTGTAATCGTTATTATTATTATTAACGTTATTAAACTTATTATCGTTATTATCGTTAGAACTGTTAATCGTTATTATGCTTAATACCGTTATTAACATTATAATCGATATTATCGTTATCATTATTATAGTTATTATCGTTTTTATCGTTATTGTCGTTATTATCGTTAGTATCGTTCTTATCATCACATTGTTATTATCGTAATTACCTTAACTAATGTTAATATCGTTATTATTATTAATATTAACGTTATCATCGTTATAATCGTTATTGAAGTTTTTTTCGCTATTAATGTTCTTATCCTTATAATCGTTATTACAGTTAAAATCGTTATTATTGTTATTATCTTTATTATCGTTATTATAGTTATTATCATTATTATCGTTATTATTGTTAAAATCGCAATTAATATTAGAAATATCGTTACTATCGTTATTACCGTTATTATCGTTATTATAGTTATTATTGTTATTATTACATTTTATGGTGATTATCGTTATTATCGTTACTGTCTATATTATCGTTATTATTATTATTATTATTAATATTATTATAATTATTTTTAATTTTATTATTATTATTAATATCGTTATTAACGGTATTATCGTTATTATCGCCATTATCGTTTATTGTCGATATTATCGTTATTATCGATATTATCATTATTATCGATATTATCGCTATTACTAATATTGTTATCGTTATTACCGTTATATTCGTTATTATCATTATTATCTTCATCATCGTTATTATCGTTATTATCGTTATTATCGTGATTATCGCTATCATCCTAATCAACGGTATTATCGCTATTATTATTATTGTTACGTTATTAAAGTTATTATCGTTATTACCATTATTATCGTTATCATCGTTATTATCTATATTTTCGATTAACGTTATTGTCGTTATTAACGTTATTATTGTTATTATCGTTATCTTCGTTATAATCGTTATTATCGATATCATCGTTATTATCGTTATTATCGCTAGTAATAATATTATTATCGTTATTACCATTATTATCGTTATTACCATTATTATCGTTATTATCGTTATTATCGTTATTATCGCTATTATCGTTGTTATCGTTATTATCTTTATTATCGTTATTATTGTTATCATCGTTATTATCGTTATTACCTTTAGTTGCGTTATTATTATTATTATTAATATTAGTACAATTATTATTATCATTATTATAATTATTATTATCGTCATTATCATTATTAACGTTATTATTGTAATTATCGTTATTATCTATATTATCGTTATTATCATTATTATCATTATTATTTTTATTATTAAAATTATTATGGTTATTATCGTTATTATCTTTATAATCCTTTCTTATCGATATCATTTTTATTAACTTTAGTATCGGCATCATCTTTATTACATTAATTATTATTATTATTATTAAAATTATTATTATCGTAATTTTCCTTTTTATCTTTATTATTCTTATTTTCATCTATAACGTTAATGTCGTTATTATTAATATTATTACAATATATAATATCGTTGATATCGATATTATCTTTATTATCCTTGTTATCGTTTTTATCGTTATTATTGTTATCGTCGGTATCATCGATTAACGTTACTGTCGTTTTTATCGTTATTATCGTTATTATAGTTAAAATCGCCATTATCGTTAATAACGTTATAATCGTTATTATAGTCATTAACGTAATTATCGTTATTATCCTTACGGCAGTTATTATAGTTATTATCTTTATAAAGTTATCATCGTTTTTACCGTTACTTTCGTTATTACCGTTATTATCGTTCTATCATTATGATTGTTATTATCGTTATTTTCGCACTTATCGTTATTATCGTTATTATTGTTATTATTATTATTAGTGTCGTTATTTTCGTTATTATCCTTTTTACCGTATTTATCGTTATCATAATTATCATTATTATAGTTATTGTTGTTATTAGCGTTATTATCGTATTTTCGTTATTATTATTACTATCATCGCTTTTAATGTTAATATCGTTATTATCGTTAGTATGCTTGTAATCGCTATTATTCTTATAATTATTATTATTATCTTTATTTTCGTTATTTTCGTTAATATCGTTATTATCGTTATTTTCGCTATTATCGACATTATTATTGTTATTATCGTTACTATCGTGATGGTCGTTATTTTCGTTAATATCGTTATTATCTTAAGTATCGTTACTACCGCTATAGTCTTTTTTGTCGATATCGTTATTATCGTTATTATCGTTATTATCGTTATTATCGTAATTATCGTTATCACGGATATTATCGTTATTACGGTTTTCATCGCTATTACCGTTATTATCGTTATTATCATTATTACCGTTGTTATATTTATTATCGTTATTATTATCTTTTTTAAATTTATTATTACTATTAATATAGTTATTATCGTTATTATCCTAATTATTGTTATTATCGTTATTATGTTTATTACCGTTATTATCGTTATTATCGTTCATATCTTCTTAGCGTTATTATTGTTATTATCATTATTATCGTTATTATCGTTATTATTACTATTATTATCATTATTACCGTTATCACCGTTAGAATTGTTATTATCACTACTATCTTTATTATCATTCTTATCGTTATTTTCGTAATTATCGTTATTATTATTTTTATTATCGTTATTATCGTTATTCTTGTTATTACTTTCGTTATTATTGTTATTATCTTTATGATCGTTATTACGTTTTGTTCGATATTATTGTTATCATTATTATAGATACTATAGTTATTATCGTTATTGTCATTATTATAGTTTTTGTCGTTATCATCTTCGTTATTGTTATTACTGTTATAATCCTTATTATCGTTATTCTTATTATTGTTATTATAGTTAATTTCGTTATTCTCGTTATTATCGTAGTTATCGTTCATATTGTCCTATCGTTATTATCGTTATTATTATTATTATAATCGTGATTATAGTTATTATCGTTATTACTTTTATTATCGTTATTTTTGTTATAATTATTAAATTTATTATGGTTGCAATCGTTATTGTGGATTTTATCGTTATTATCGAATTTTCCTTATCATTATTATTATAACCGTTAATAACGTTATTATCGTAAGCATCGTTATAATCGTTATTTTCGGTATTATCGTTAATTTAGTTATTATTTTTATTATCGTTATTGTCGTTATCATCGATATTATTAACATTATTATCATTATTATCGTTAGAATTGTTATAATCGTTATTATCCTTATTATCGTCATTATCTTTATTATTATTATAATTTTTATTATTATTAATAATAATATCGTTTTCGTTAGAATCGTTATTGCCTTTATTATCGATGTTCTCCCCATTATCGTTATTATCATTAATATCGTTCATATCGTCTTATCGTTATTATTGTTTTTATCGTTATTTTTGTTGTTATCGTTATTATCACTATTATCGTTATTAACTTTGTTATCGTAATAATCTTGATTTTCGTTATTATTATTCTTAGTATTGTTATTATCGTTATTATCATTTTTACAGTTTTAATCGTTATTATCGTAATCCTTAAAACAGTTACTATCGTTATTTTCGTTATAATAGTTATTACCGTTATAACTGTTAATGCAGTTAATAACGTTAATATCGTTATTAATATTATTCTTGTTATTATCGTTGCTATCGTTGTTATCGTTATTATCGTTATTTTCGTAATAATCGTTATTACCTTTTTATTCGTTATCATCAATATTCTCGTTATTATCGTTATTAACATTATAAACTTTATTAATGTCTTTATCGTTATTAACATTATTATCCTCATTTTCGTTATTATTGTTATTATCGTTACTATCATTATTATCGATATTATTATTATTATCTTTTTTATCGATTTTATAGTTCTTATCGCATTTATCGTTATTATCGTTATTATCGTCATTATTATTATTATTTTCGTTATTATTATTATTACTACCACTATTATCGTTATTATCGTCATTATCGTAATCACCGTTAATATCGTTATAATCGGTATTATCGTTATTATCATTGTTTTCGTTATTATGGGAATTACCGATATTATCGTTATTAACTTCTTTATTGCTATAATCGATATTATCGTTATTGACGTTATTATCGTTATTATTATTATTATTATCGGTACTAATATAATTATTACCGTTATTATCGTCTTTGTGTTTATTACCATTATTATCCTTCTTATTATTACAATAATCGTTATTATATCTATTATCGTTATTATCGATATTATCATTTTTATCGTTATTATTTTTATTATCGGTATAATCGTTTTTATCGATATCGTTATTATCGTTAATATGTTTATTATTGTTATAACCTTCATTATCATTATTATCATTATTATCGTTATTAACGTTATTATCGTTATTACCAGTATAATCGTTATTATCGTTATCGTTATAAATGATGTTATCGCTGTTATGGTCAATTTGGTTATTATTGTTAATATCGTCACTATCGATATTACCGTTATTATCGTGTATATAGCTATTACCGTTATTATTGTTATACCCTTTATTTCCGTTACTACCGTTATAATCGTTATCGTTATTAGCGTTATTATCGTTATTATCGTTATTATAATTGTTATTGTCGTTATTATCTTCATTAGCGTAATTATCGTTAATATCGTTTTTATAATTACAATTATCGTCATTTCCGTTATTATCGTTATTAATGCTATTATGGTTATTTCGTTATTAGCTTCATAATCGATAGAATTGTTATTATGGTTATTATCTCTATTACCGTTCCTACCGTTATTACAGTTATTTTCCTATTTATAGTTATTATTGTTATTATTAATATTATTATCGTTATTGACGTTATTATCATTACTATTGTTTTTGTCCTTATTATCGTTATTGTCCTTATTATCGTTATTGTTGTTAATATCTGTATTACCGTTATTATCTTAATTATCGTTATTATCATTATTGTCGTTATTATCGATATCTTTATTATTTTTATTATCGTTACTACCCTTATAATCGCAATTATCTTTATTATTATTATCGTTATTATTGTTTTTATCGAAATTAACTTTATTAACTTTATTATCGATATTAAAGTTATTACATTTATTATAGTTATTATCGATATTATTGTTATTAATATTATTACAGTTGTTATTAACGTTATATTCGTTATTATAATTATTATCGTTACTTTCGTTACCATCGTTATTATCGATATTATCGTTATTATCATTATTATCGCTATTATCCTTATTATCCTTGTTCTTCTTATTATTACAGTTATAATCGGTATTATCGCTATTATCGCTATTATCGTTATTACCATTATTTTCGTTATTTTCGTTAATTTCGTTACAACCGTTACGATCGTTATTATCGTTATTTAAATTATTATCTTTACTACCGTTATTACAGTTATTATCTTTAAAATCGTTACTACCGATATAACCGCTATTATCGTTATCGTTATTATCGTTTTTATCGTTAATATATTAATTATCGTTACTACCGTTATAATTCGTATCACCGTCGACGTTATTTTCGATATTATCGTTAATATCGTTACTATCTTTATTTATATTATTATCATTATTATCTTTATTAACATTATTATCTTTATTATCGTTATTATCTTTATTATCTTTACTTTCGTTATTATCGTTATTATCGTTATTATCGTTATTATCGTTATAATAGTTATTATTGTCATTGTCGTTGTTATCGTTATTGCCGTTATAATCGTTATTACCGTTATCCTTATCCAAGCTATTATCTTTATTATTGATTTTATCGCTATTACAATAATTATTGTTATTATCTTAATTACCGTTATCAGAGTTATAAAAGTTATTATTGTTATTATTGCTTTTATTATCATTTTACCGTTGTTATCGTTATCATCGTTATATTCGTTATTTTCGTTATAAGTAAATAATTTTATTATCGTTATTAATGTCATTATCGTTACAATCGTTATTATCGTTAATATCGCTATTATCGTCATCACTTATTAACATTATTAATGTTATTATCGTTATTATCGTTACTATCATTATAATCATTACTATAAATATTACTATTATTATTCTAACCGTTATTAACATTCATATCCTTATTATCTTCATTATTATTATTATTAACAATACTATTATTATTATTAATTTTATAATAATTATTAATAGTGTTATTACAATTATTATTGCAATTATCATTATTATAGTTATCACTGATATTATCGTTATTTTCTTTATTATGGATCAGCGTTATTATCGTTATTATCGTTTTTATCGCCATTATCTTTATTATTATTATTACCATTATTACTGTTATTTTCGTTATAATTGTTATTATATTTGCCATCGTTTTTATCGCTATTATCGTCGTCAGCGTTAATATTGTTATTATCGTTATCATTTGTATAAATATTATTATATATATATTTATTTATATTAATATTATTATAATTATTATTATTATTATTATTATTATTGTATTTAAATTATTATTAATAGTATCGAAATAACCGTTATTACAGATATTATCGTTAATTTCGTTATTATAGTTATTATTGCTATTATTTTCATTATTATCTTTATTAACGTATTAATACATTTTATCAATATTATCGTTAATATCGTTATTATCATTATTATTGATATCATCGTTATTATGGTAATTATCTTCATTATCAATTAATGCTATGATCGTTATTAACGTTATTAACGTTTTTATCGTTATTATCGTTATTATCGTTATTATCATTACTATTGTTGGTATCATTATTATTGTTATTACGTAACTACCGTTATTATCGTTATCATCGTTTTTACCGATATATTCGTTATTACTGTTATTATTTTTATTACGAGATTATCGTTATTATAGTAATTATCGTTATTATCGTTATTACCGTAATTACAGTTATTTTCGTTATGATCGTCAATTTCTTTATTGTTGATAAACGTTATTATCGATATTACCGTTATTATCATTAATATCGTTATCATCGTTATTATCTTGATTATCGATTATCTTTATTATAGTTATTATCGTTATTATCGTTATTATCGTTATTATCTATGTTATCGTTATTATGTATACTATCGTTATTACCGTTATTGTCGTCATTATCGTTACTTTCCTTATTATCGTTATTATCGTTATTATCGTTCTTATCGTCTTATCGTTATAATCATTATTACCGATATAATCGTTATTATCGTTATTATAGTTATTAAAGTTATTATCGTTATTATCGTAATTTTCATTATTATTACTATTATTACTATTATTATTATCGTTATTAACGTTACTATCGTTATAACCGTTATAAACGTTATTATCGATTTTATCTTTATTATCATTATTATCATTATTATTAATATTATTATAATTATTATCGCCATTATAGTTACTATCGTTATTATCGTAATTAACGTATTATTATTATTATTAATAACATTATTACTATTATCGTTATTATCGTTGTAATCGTTATTATCGTTAGTAACGTTATTAAAGTTATTATCGTTATTATCGTTATTGTCGTCGTTACCGATTTTCTTTATTATCGTTATAAATGTTTTTCTCGTTCTTATCGTCTTATCGTTATTACTTTCATTATCGCTATTCACGTTATTATCGTTATTATTATTATTAATATAGTTTTTATCATTTTTATCGTTATTATGGTTATTATGTGTAATATTGTTGTTATCTTTATTATTACGATTATTATCGTTGATATCGTTAGAATCGTTAATCGTAATAATCGTAATTATTATTACTATTATGGTTATTATCTTTAATACCGCTATAATCATTATAATCGTTATTAGCGTTATCGTTATTGTAGTTATTATCGTTTGTATAGTTATTATTGTTAAAATCGCATTTAATGCAAGAAATATCGCTATTATTGTTGTTACCGTTATAATCGTTATTATAGTTATTATCGTTCTTATTACTATTATTATCGTGACTATCCTTGTTAACGTTTATATTCTTATTATCGATATTATCGTTATTATATTTGTTATGCTTATTATTGTTATTATTGTTATTATTGTCATTATCGTTATAATCTTTATTACCTATATTATTATTATTAATATTGTTATTAAAATAATTATTAATATTAATATTATTGTTAATATTATTATTTGTATTATTATTTTTATTCATATTAATATTAACCTAATTACCGTGATTACCGTTATTATATTTATTATAAATTAACGTTATTTTTGTTTTTATCGTTATTAACTTTAATATCGTTATTATTGTTATTATTGTTATTTTCACTATTATCTATATTATCGTTATTGTACTTATTATCGTTATAATCGTTATTATCGCTATTATCGTTATTATCGTTATTATCTTTATTATCATTATTATTTTTATGATCGTTATTATCGTTCTTACCTTTAGTATCGTTGTTAGTATTATTATTAATATTATTACGATTTTTATTAACATTATTATAGTTATTATTATCGTTATTATCATTATTAACGTTATTATTGTAATTATCGTTATTATCTATATTATTGTTATTATTATCATTATTACTACTATTATCGAGATTATCTTTATTATCGTTTTTATCCTTATTATCGATATTATCGTTATTATCTTTTTTCTCGATGTTATTGTTTTTACCTTCATAATCGTTGTTACTGTTATAATTTTTATTACGAAATTATCGTTATTATTGTAATTATCGTTATTATCGTAATTACCGTTATTATTGCCTTTATCTTTATTATCGTCATATTCATTATTATTGATAAACGTTATTGTTTTCATCATCGTTATTATCGTTATTATCGTTATTATCGTTATTATTATAATTAATATTATTATTAATATAAATATTAGTATTAATATTTTTATTAATATTTTTCTTAATTTTAATATTTTTATTATTAATAATATTAACCTTATTACCGTTATTACCGTTAATATCATTATTATCGTTAGTATCGTTATTATTAATATCATTATCGTGATGATATTTATTATCGTTTTTATCCTTATTATCGATATTATCGTTATTATCGTTATTATCGCTTTCATCGTTTTTATCGTTATTATTCTTATTATCGTTATTATCGTTATCATAGTTATTATCGTTATTAGCTTTATTATCATTATTATTTCTATTATCGTTATTATCCTTATAGTCGTTATTATCGTTATTTTCGTTATCATCATTATTAACATTTTTATCGCTATTACTGTTATTATTATCTTTCTTAGCGTTATTATCGTTACCAACTTTATTATCGTTATCACAGTTATTATCGTTACTTTCGGTATTACTGCTATAATCGTTAGAATCGTTTTTCTCGTTCTTATCTTTATCACCGTAATTGTCATTGTTACAGTTATTCACGTTATTATTGTTGTTGTCGTTATTATCGTTATTATCGTTATTATCGTTATTATTGTCTTATAGTTATTATCGTTATCATCCTTTTTATCGTTATTAACGTTTTTATCGTTATGATTATTATTATTATCGTTAATATTGTTGTTATCGTTATTACCTTTATTATCGCTATTATCGTTATTCTCGACGTTATTATTATTATTATAATCGTTATTAACGTTATAATATTTATTATCG
This sequence comes from Vespa velutina, assembly GCF_912470025.1. NCBI lineage: Eukaryota > Metazoa > Arthropoda > Insecta > Hymenoptera > Vespidae > Vespa > Vespa velutina. Next base: position 13,755 of record NW_025920070.1, read on the forward strand.
TTAATATCGCTATTATCGTTATTTTCCTTACTATTATTAATAGTATCGTTATTATCGTTATTACCTTTATAATCGTTATTATTTTTATCGTTCTTACAGTTGAAATAGTTATTATCGTTATAATCGTTAATATCGCTATTATCGTTATTACTGTTATTATCACTATTATCGTTATATTCGATATTATCGTTAGTACCGATACAATCCTTATTATCTTTCCAGTTATTATAGTTATTATCGCTATTAACATTATTACAGTTATTACCGTCAATATCGTCATATCTTTTATTATCGTTAGTACCGTTAATAGAGTTGTTATCGCTGTAAAAATATAATCGTTATTATCAATATAATCGTTATTGTCAATATAATCACCATTATTATTATTAATTTGTTATTAACGTTATTATCGTTATTATCGTTATTTTCGTTTTTACTGTTATAAATGTTAGAATAATTGTTATCGTTATTATTTTTATTATCCTTATTACGGGTATTACAGTTATTATCGTTACTGTCGTTCTTATTATTATTATAAATGTTATTAACATTAATATCGTTATTATCGTTATCGTGGTAATTAACATTTTTATCGTTATAATTGTTATTATCGTTTATATCGTTATTGTCGTTATTATCGTTATTGATATTATTATTATTATTACGTTATTTACGTTATTACCTTAATTATTTCTATTATAGATAATATCGTTTTTACCGTTATTGTAGTATTAACATTTATTAGCGTTAATATCCTTGTTATGGTTATTATTATTAATATTATCGTTATTATCATTATGATGTTTATTATAATTATTATTATTTTTATTATCGATATTATCGTTAGTATCATTATTATAGTTATTATCGTCATTATCGTTATTATCGTAATAAAGTTTAATACCGTTATTATTGTTAATATCTTAATTATCATTACTACCGCTATAATCGTTATATTCGATATTGTTATTATCTTTATTACTGTTATTATCGCTATTAGCATTATTACCGCTATCATCGTTAGAATTTTTATTATCGTTATTACCTTTTTTTATCGTTATTATCGTTATTACAGTTATTATCATTTTTATCGTTAGTATCTTTATAATTATTATTATTTTTGTTATTAATGTTGTCATCGTTATTATCTTTATCATCAGTTTTTTCGTTATTACCGTTGTAATCGATAGAATCGTCGTGCTCGTTATTATCTTTAGTATCGTTATTATCTTTATTAAAGTTATTAGTGTTATTATCATTGTTATAGTTTTTATTATTATTATGATCGATACTAACGTTATTATCGTTAGTATCGTTAATATCGTAATTATAGTTATTATCATTATTATAGTTTTTATCGTTTTTATCTTTATTATCGTTATTATTGTCATTATTATTATTAGACTCTTTACCGTGGTTATCGTAATTATCTTTATTAACGTTTTTATAATAATTATCATTTATATTATCGTTTTTATATATATTATTACTATTATTCTCCCATATAACGTAATTATCTTTATTATTGTTATTGTCATTATTTTTGATATTAATATTATTATTATCGTTATTATCGGTATTATCGTTTTAATCCATAGTATAGTTGTAATAGTTATTTTTGTTTTCATCGTTATTATCGATACTATCTTTATTATCGTTATTATTTTTATTATCGTTATTAGAGTTATTATCGTTATTAGCGTTATAAAGTTTATGATCGTATTTATCGATATGTACTTTGTTATCGTTATTACATTTATTACATTTATTATCGTTATTGTCGTTATTATTTGTATTGTTATCGTTATAATCGTTTTTATCGTTAATTTTGTTATGATCGTTATTATCTTTATTACCGTTATTATCCTTACTATCTTTATTATCGTTACTACCGTTATATTCGTTATTATCGGTATCGTTATTATCATTATTACCGTAATTGTCGTTATTATGGTTATCATCGTTATTAAGATTATTATTGTTATTATAATAGTTTTTAACGTTATTATCGTCATTATCGTTATTATCGTTATTTTCGTTATTAATTTTATTATCGCTATAATCGTTATTATCTTTGTAATCGTTATTATCATTATTATCTTCATTATAGTTATTATCGTTATTACTATTATTATTACCTTTGTTATCTTTATTATCGTCATCCTTATTATAGCTAATATCGTTATAATCGCTATTAACGTTTTTATTATTATTATTATCTACAATAACGTTATTATCGTGATTATCGTTATTAGCGCCGTTATCGGTATATTCGTTATTACCGTTATTACCATTCTTATCGTTATATTTATATTCGTTATTATTGTTTTACCTTTATTACCGTTATTATCGTTCTTATCGTTATTACCGTTATTATCGATATTATAATTTGTATTAACCTTAACGTCGTTATTATCATAATTACCGATATAATAGTTATTATCGTTATCGTTAATATTGTTATCGTTATTATCGTTATTATCGTTAGCATTATTATTATGTTAGCGTTATTATTATTATCATTATTATCGTTATTATCGTTATTATTATTATTATTATTATTGTTATTTCCGTCATATTCGTTATTACCGTTAATATCGTTATTATAGTTATTATCCTTATTATTATTATTATTATTATCGTTCTTATCGTTATTACCGTTATTATCGATATTATAATTTGTATTAACCTTAACGTCGTTATTATCATAATTACCGATATAATAGTTATTATCGTTATCGTTAATATTGTTATCGTTATTATCGTTATTATCGTTAGCATTATTATTATGTTAGCGTTATTATTATTATCATTATTATCGTTATTATCGTTATTATTATTATTATTATTATTGTTATTTCCGTCATATTCGTTATTACCGTTAATATCGTTATTATAGTTATTATCCTTATTATTATTATTATTATTATCGTTATTATCGTTATTACCTGTTATTATCGATATTATAGTTATAATCATTATTTTCGTTTTCATCGTTATTATCGTTACTACCGTTACAATCATTATTTTCGTTTTTATCGTTATTATCCGTATAATCGTTATTGTCGTTATTATCGCTACTATCGATATTATCGTTATTATTATTATTATCTCCTTTATTAACGTTATTACCGTTATTATCGTCATTATCGTCATTATCGTAAATATCGTTATTATGTTTATTATTATTATTATTATCTTTATTCTCGTAATAATCGTTATTAACTTTATTATCGTCATTATCGTTATTTTCGTTATTACCGTTATTATCATTATTATAACCATTATTGTAGTTATTAAAGTTATTATCGTTATTATCGACATTACCTTTATAATCGGTATAGTCGATATCGTTTTTATCTTTAAAATCGTTATTAGCGTTAACCTTTATTACCGCTATTACCGGAGTTACGGTTATTAACGTTATAATCGTTATTATCACTATTATCGTTATTACCATTACTATCATTAATATGGTTGTTTTTGTTAATATCGTTACTGCTGTTATAATCGTTATTATCGTTATCGTTATTACCGTTATTTAAATTATTATCTTTATTACCGTTATTATCGTTATTATCTTTAATATCGTTACTACCGTTATAACCGTTAGTATCGTTATCCCTTTTATCGTTATTATCGTTAACAACTTTATTATCGTTACTACCGTTATAATCCTTATTATTGTTATCGTTATTTTCGTCAATATCGATATTATCGTTACCATCTTTATTGATATTATTACTATTATTATTATTATTATTATTCTTATTATTATTGTTATTATTATTATTATTATTATTATCTTTATTAATGTTATCACCTTTATTATATTTATAAACGTTATTATATGTATTACCGTTATTATAGTTATAACCGTTATTACCGTAATTACTGTTATTATAGTATTTATCGTTATTATCGTTATTATCTTTATTTTCGTTATTATAGTTATTATCGTTATTATCGTTATTATCGTTATTATCGTTATAATAGTTACTATCGTCATTGTCGTTGTTAGCGTTATTGCCGTTATAATCGTTATTACCGTTATCCTTATACCAGCAATTATCGTTATTATCGATTTTATTGTTATTACAGTTATAATTGTTATTATCTTAATTACCGTTATCAGCGTTATAAAAGTTATTATTGTTATTATCTTAATTACCGTTATCAGCGTTATAAAAGTTATTATCGTTATTATTGCTTTCATTATCTTTTTACCGTTGATATCCTTATCATCGTTATAATCGTTATATTCGTTATTAGTGAATAATTATATTATCGTTATTATCGTTATTATCGTTATAATCGATAGTATCGTTAATATCGCTATTATCATCATCATCGTTATTAATGCTATTATCGTTATTATCGTTACTATCATTATAATCATTTTTATAAATTTTATTATTATTATTCTAACCGTTATTAACATTCATATCTTTATTATCTTCCTTATTATTATTATTAACAATACTATTATTATTATTAATATTAGAATAATTATTAATAGCGTTATTACAGTTATTATCGTTATTAACGTTATTATCGTTATTACAATTATTATCGTAATTATCACTATTATAGTTATCACTGTTATTATCGTTATTTTCTTTATTATGGATCAACGTCAGTATCGTTAATATCGTTTTTATTGCCATTATCTTTATTATTGTTATTATTGCTATTATCGTTATTATCGATATCATGGATATTATAGTTATTATCGCTATTATTACTATAATTATTATATTACTATCGTTATTACCGTTATAATCGTTATTATCGTAATTATCGTTAATAACGTTATCATCGTTTTTATGGTTGTTACCGTTATTATCGTTATTATCGATATTATCGTTATTATTGTTATTATCGTTTTTACAGTTTTTATCTTTATTATCGTTATTACCGTTGTCAACGTAATTATCGTTATTATCGTTACTACCGTTATTATAGTTATTATTGTTATTATCGTTATCGTCATTATTATCGTTATTTTCGTTATTACTGTTATTATCGTTATTAATGTTATTATTGTTATTATCGGTATTATCTTTATTAGTATTATTTTTAGTATTATTATTATTATTTTAATCGTTATTATCGTTATTATCGTCATTATCGTTATTACCGTTATTATCCTTATCATTATTATTAATAATATTGTTATTATATTTATTAATATTAATATTATTATTATTATTATCATTAATATGTTATTTATATTTTTATTTATGTTATCGTGATTACCGTTATTACAGATACCATCGTTATTATAGTTATCGCTATTATTATTATTATTATCGTAACTACCATTATAATCGATATTATCGTTATTAATGTTATCATCGTAATTATCGTTATTATGGTTCTCATCGTTATTACCGGTCTTATCGTTATTATCGTTATTAAAATTATTATTGTTACTAACGTTTTTATCGTTATTATCGTTATCATAGTCATTATCGATATTATCGTTATTATTGTTATTATAGTTATTATTATTATTATTATCGTTATTGCCGTTATTTTCATTAAAATCGTTATAATTCATATTATGTTTGTTATCATTATTATTGTTTTTATAGTCATCATCGTTATTATCGTTATAAACTTTATTATTCTTGTCAATATTACTATTAATATAATTTCTTTATTAAATTATTTATATTATTAATATTAGTATTATTAATTTCATTATTGTTAATATTATTGTAATTACTGTTATTATCGTTTTTATCGTTATTATCTTTATCATCGTGATTACAGTTATTATCATTATTATCGTTAATATCGTTGTCAACGTAATTATCGTTATTAACGTTATAACCGTTATTATAGTTATTATCGTTAATATCTTTATCGTCATTATAATAGTTATTTTCATTATTATTGAATAACGTTATTATCGTTATTATCGATTTTATCTTTATTATTATTATCGTTATTATTATTATCGTTATTATTATTATCGTTATTATTATTATCGTTATTATTATAATCGTTATTATCGTTATTATCGTTATTATCGATATCATCGTTAATATCGTGATTATCGTTATCATTAATATTAATAATATTATTATTATATTTATTAATATCAATATTATTATTATTATTATTATTAGTATTGTATTTATATTATTATTAATATTATCGTAAGTACCGTTATTATAGTTACTATCGCAATTATTATTATTATTGTCATTATTACCGTTTTACTCGATATTATCGTTTTTACCGTTATTATCGTTATTTTTGTTTATATTGTCATTACGATACTATCGTGAAAATCGCTATTATCGTTATTATCTTTATTATCGTGTTTACAGTTATTATCATTATTATCGTTATTATCGTTATCAACGTAATTATCGTTATAAACGTTATTATTGTTGTTTTTATCGTTATTACCGTTATTATCGTTATTGTCGTTATTATCGTTATTATCGTTTTTATCGTTATTATCGTTATTAAAATTATTATCTTTATTATCCTTATTATCGTTGTCAACTTAATTAACGTTATTATCGTTTTACCGTAATTGTAGTTATTATCGTAATTACCGTTATCGTCATTATTATCGTTATTTTAGTAACCATTGAGTAACGTTATTATCGTTATTATTGTTATTATCGTTAATACCGATATTATCGTTATTATCGCTATTATGGTTATATCCGTTATTAATGTTATTACTGTTTTTATCTTTATTAGTATTATTATTTTTATTATTATTATTATAATCGTTATAATCGTTATTTCCGCTGTTTTCTTTATTATCGTTATTATTATTAATATTAGTATTTTTATTATTATTATTAATATTATTATAATTATTATTATCGATATTATCGTTATAACCGTTATTATCGATATCATCGTTTTTATCTTTATTATCGTCATCCTCGTTAATATCGTTATTATCGTTATCATTAATATAAATATTATTATTTATATATTTATTTATATTAATATTATTATTATTATTATTATTATTATTATTATTATTATTATTATTATTATTATATTTATATTATAATTAATAGTATCGTAATAACCGTTATTACAGATATTATCGTTAATATCGTTATTAACGTTATTATCACTATAATCGTTATTATCGTTATTATCACTAATATCGTTATGATCGTTATTATCTTGTTTATCGATTAACTTTATTATCGTTATTATCGTTATTACCGTTATTATCTATGTATCGTTATTATGTATACTATCGTTATTACCGTTATTATCGTCATTATCGTTATTGTCCTTATTATCGTTATTATCGTTATTATCTTTCTTATCGTCTTATCGTTATAATTATTATTACCGATATAATCGTTATTATCGTTATTATAGTTATTAAAGTTATTATCGATATTATCTTTATTCCCTGTATTATTATTATTATTATTGTTATAATTGTTATTTTCATTATTATCGTTGTTATTATTATTATTATCGTTATTATCGTTATTATCGTTATTTTCATTATTATTACTATTATTATCGTCAGTAACGATACTATCGTTTTAACCGTTTTAAACGTTGTTATCGATTTTATCTTTGTTATCATTATTATCGTTATTATTAATATTATTATAATTATTATCGTCATTATAGTTACTATCGTTAATATCGAAATTAACGTATTATTATTATTATTAATAACATTATTACTATTATCGCTATTATCGTTGTAATCGTTATTATCGTTAGTAACGTTATTATAGTTATTATCGTTAATATCGTTATTGCCGTCGTTACCAATTTTCTTTATTATCGTTATTAATGATTTTGTCGTTCTTATCTTCTCATCGGTATTGCTTTCATTATCGTTATTATTATTTTTAGTATAGGTTTTAACATTTTTATCGTTATTATTGTTATTATATTTAATATGGTTATTATCGTTATTATTACGATTATTATCGTTGTATCGTTAGAACCGTTAATCGTAATAATCGGAATTATTATTACTATTATCGTTATTATCCTTTATACCGTTATTATCATTATAATCGTTACTATCATTATCGTTATTATAGTTATTATCGTTTTTATCGTTATTATTGTTAAAATCGCAATTAATACTAGAAATATCGCTTTTATCGTTATTTCCGTTATAATCGTTAGTATAGTTATTATCGTTATTATTGCTATTATTATCGTGACTATCCTTTTTAACGTTTATATTCTTATTATCGATATTATCGTTATTATTTTTATTATTACCGTTATTACCGTTAGTATCGTTATTTTCGTTATAATTGTTATTATATTTGTTATGGTTATTATTGTTATTATCGTCATTATCGTTATAATCTTTATTACCTTTATTATTATTATTAATATTATTATTTGTATTATTATTTTCATTTATATTAATATTAACCTAATTACCGTGATTACCGTTATTATATTTATTATAAATTAACGTTATTTTTGTTTTTATCGTTATTAATTTTAATATCGTTATTATTGTTATTATCGTTATTATCACTATTATCTATATTATCGTAATTGTACTTATTATCGTTATTATCGTTATTATCGCTATTATCGTTATTATCGTTATTATCTTTATTATCGTTATTATTGTTATCATCGTTATTATCGTTATTACCTTTAGTAGCGTTGTTATTATTATTATTAATATTATTACGATGTTTATTAACATTATTGTAATTATGATTATCTATATTATCGTTATTATCGTCATTATTACCATTATTATCGCGATTATCTTTATTATCGTTTTTATCCTTATTATCGATATTATCGTTATTATCGATATTATCGTTATTATCTTTCTTCTCGGTATAATCGTTTTTACCTTCATAATCGTTGTTACTGTTATAATTTTTATTAGAAAATTATCGTTATTATTGTAATTATCGTTATTAACGTTATTACCCTTATTACTGCCTTTATCTTTATTATCGTCATATTCATTATTATTGATAAACGTTATTGTCTTCATCATCGATATTATCGTTATTATCGTTATTATTATAAGTAATATTATTATTAATATAAATATTAGTATTAATATTTTTATTATTATTGTTCTTAATTTTATTATTTTTATTATTAGTAATATTATCTTTATTACCGTTATTACCGTTAATATCGTTATTATCGTTATTATCTTTCTTATGGTCATTATCATTTTTTTATTATTGTTATCGTTATTAACGCATAATTCTCATCTACGTATTATTATTATTATTATTATTACTAACATTATTAATATTATCGTGATTTATGTTTTTATCGTTATTACCGTTATTATCGTTTTTATCCGTATTATCGATATAATCGTTATTATTGTTCTTATCGGTATTATCTTACTTCTCGTTATTATCGTTTTTATCGTTATTATCTTTCTTCTCGTTATTATCGTTATTATAGTTATTATCCTTATTGTCCTTAATATCGTTATTATTGCTACTATCGTTATTATTATTATTATTGTCGTTATTATATTTATTATCGTTATTACCGTTATTATGGTTATTATCGTTATCGTTATTATCATTATTACCGTTATTATCATTATTATTATTATTATTATAATTATTATCGTTATTGTAGATATTTTCGTTATTATCGTTATAACCCTTATTATTGTTACAATTATTACAATCATTATTATCGTTATAATCGTTATTATCGTTATTATCCTTATTATAACTATAATCGCTATAATTATTATAATTGCTATCGTTATTATATTTACGATCGTTTATATCGATATTGCCGTTATAATCGTTATTATCGTTTTATCTTGTTTTCGTCATTATCGTTATTAGCGTTATAATCGATATTATCATTATAATCCTTATTATCGTTAACCTTATTAACGTTATTACGGTTTTTATTATTCTAATTATTGTTATATTCGTTATTATTGTTACTATCGATATTAAAATTACTATTAGGGTTTTTATCGTTATTATCTTTATTATCGTTATTAAAGATACTATCGTTATTAAAGTTATTATCGTTCGCATCGTTAGTACCGTTAAGATTATTATTATCTTTATTATAATTATTATCGCCTTTAATATAATTAATATATTTATTATCGTTATTATCGTTATAATCGTTATTACAGAAATTTTATTATTGCTATTATTTTCGTGATTGACCTTATTGTGGTTACTACCATTATTACCGTTATTAACGTTATTACCGTTATAACTGTTATTATCGTTATAATCGTTATTATCGTTGTTACAGTATTTACCATTAAAATTATATTTATTATCGTTATTATCGTTAATAGTTTTATTGTGGTTATTATCGTTATTGTCCTTATTATCATTATTATTATTATTATTAACATCATTATCGTTATTTTCGTAATTACAGTTAGTTTCTTATTATCGTTATTAACGTTATAATCATTATAACCGTTCTATTCGTTGTTAACGTTATTATCGTTATTATCGTAAATATCGTTGTTATTATTACTATTCTTGTTAATATCTTTATTATCGTTATTATCGTTATTATTGTTAAAACAGTTATTATCGTTATTATCGTTATAATCGTTCATATCGTTATTTACTTTATCATGGTTATTATTATTATTATTATTATTATCTTTGTTATCGTTGTTATCGTTATTGTTATCATCGATATCATTGTTATTATCCTTATAAACGTTATTATTATTATTAGTAATATTATTTTTATTATTATTATTAACGTTATTATCGTTATTATTGTTTCATATCATTACTATCGTTATTATCTTTATTATCTTTTTTATTGTTATTATTATTATTATTATTATTATTGTTATTATTATTATTGTCATTATTATTATTTTTGTTATAATTAATATTATTATTGTTAATATTATTATTATCGTAATTACCGTTATTATCGTTATTAACGTTATTATCGTTATCATCGTTTTTATCTTTTTTATCGTTATTACCGTTATTATTGTTTTTATCGTTATTACCATTACTATCGATATCATCGTTATTATTGTTATTAACCTTATTACCGTTATTATCGTTTTTACCGTAATTCTTAATATTATTGTTTTCATTATTTTTGATCTTTTTGTTATTATTATTATCGTTATTATCGGTATTATCGTTCTAATACTTAATATACTTTTCAATATTATTAACTATAATACCGGTATTATCGTTTGTACCATTATTATTATAATTATTATTAAAGTTAATGTTATCGTTATAATCATTATTAACTTTATTATCGATATTTTCGACATTAACGTAATTATCGTTATTATCTTAATTTCCGTTATAATCGTTATTATACTTATTATCCATATTATTGTTACCATCGTTATTATCATTATTATCTTTCATATCGTTATTAGTATAATTATTTCTATTATGAATAATATTATAATTATTAATACCGTTATTATAGTTATTATCGTTATTATCGTTATTATCGTTATTACAATTATTGTCGTTATTACCATTATTATCGTCATCTTCGTTATTATCGTTATATTCATTATTATCGATTAACGGTATTATCTTTATTAACGTTTTTATCGTCATTATTATTAGTATCGTTATTAACGTTATTATTGTTATTGTCATTATTTTCATTATTAATGTTATTTTCGTTATTTTCGCTATTATTGATTAAGGTTATTATCGTTATTATCGTTATTATTAGTAATATAGTTATTCTCGCTATTATCGTTATTATTGTTTTTATCCTTATTATACTTAGAATTGCTATCATCATTATTATCGTTATTATCTTTATTGCCGTTATTATTATTATTATTAATATTATTACTATTATGAATAATATTATTATAATTATTATTACCGTTATTATCGTTATTATCGTTATTATGGTTATTATCGTTATTATCGATATCATCGTTATTATAGTAATTATCGCTATTATCGTTATTATCATTATTATCGTTATTATCGGTATTAACAACATTAACGATATTATTGTCATTATTGTTTTTATCGTTATTATCTTTATTATCGTTATTATTGTTATTAATATTATTATTATTTTTTTTATTATAATAATCATTACTATTATTATTATTATTATTATTATTAATATTATCGTAATTACCGTTATTATCGTAATTATCGTTATTCACATTATCATCGTTTTTATGGTTATTATCGTTAATATCGTTTTTACAGTTTATTATCTTTATTATCGTTATTAAGGTTGTCCACTTAATTAACTTTATTGTCGTCATTACCGTTATTATAGTTATCATCATTATTATCGTTATATCGTTATTACCTGTATTACAGATATTATCAGTAATATCGTTCTTATTATTATTATTATCACAATTATTATTATTATTAAGGTTATTATCGTCATTATCGTCTTATCGTAATAACCGTTATTGTCGTTGTTTTCTTTATTCCAGATATTATCATTATTACCGTTGTTACCGTTATTATCGACATTATCAGTAATTCCGTTATTATCTTTATTATCGTTATTATTATACTTATTACCGTTATTATCAATATTATTGTTATTATCGTTATTATTATTATTATTATCGTTTTAATAGTTATTGTCGTTAATACCGTTCTTATCGTTGCTACAGTTATTAATGTAATTATTATTATCATTAGCGTTATTTTCATTATTATCGTTAGTTTCGTTATTATCGAAATTACTGTTATTTACGTTATTATCGTTATTATCAACATTACTGTTATTATCGTTATTAGCGTTATTATCGTTATTACATTTACTAACGCTATTACCTTTATTATTGATATTACCGTTACTATCGATGTTAATGTTATTATCGATATTAACATAATTATCTTTATTATCCTTATTATCGATATTATTGTTGTTATCGTTATTATTATTATTATTATCGTTTTAATAATTATTATCGTTATTATCGTTATAATAATTACAATTATCATTAATATTATTATTGTTACCGTTATTATCGTCATTATCGTTATTATCGTTAATATCGTTATTACAGTTATTATTGTTATTGTTGTTATTATCGTTATTATCGTTATCCTCGATGTTATCGTTATTATCGTTTTTACATGTATTATCAGTATTATCGTTATTATTAATATTATTGTCCTTATTATTATTATTGTTTTTATTATCTTTACAATCGTTATCATCGTAGTTATTATTATTTCTTTATTATCGTTATTACCTTGATTATGGTTATTATCGTTATTATTATTATTATTATCGTTATTTTTGTTATTTCCGTAATTACCGTTATTATCGTTATTATTGTTATAATCATTATTATCTTGGTCATCGTTACTATCATAAATATCGTTATTGTTATTGTTATTAATGTTATTATCGTTATTATCGTTATTGTCGTTATAATTGTTATTTCCGTTATTACTATTATTATTAATAATATTATTATTATTATTATCCTTATTATTGTTACTATCGTTAATATCGATACCATCGTTTTTGTCGTTATTATCGTCATTGCCGTTATTATCGTCAGAATTGTTATCATCTTTGTATCGTTATTATCATTTTATTATGATTATCGTTATCACCTTTATGATGGATATTATTGATATAATTGTTACTCATATTATTAATACTATAATGATTATTATCTTTATTATTATTATTAATATTATTATTGTTACAATTAAATTATAATTATTAATATTATTATTATTGTTATCACCGTTATTAAAGTTAAAATCGTTTTCTCTTTATTACTTTTCTCATCGTTATTATCGTTATTTTTATTATTATTATCGTCTAGATCGCTATTATCGTTATTATAGAACTACCGTTATAATCGTCATTATCGTTATTATCGTAATTGTCGTTATTATCGTTATTATTATTATTCTTATTGTTATCATTATCATGATAATTATTATTACTAAAGTTGTTATTGTTATTACATTTATTATCTTCATGATAGATATTATCGCTATTACAGTTATTATTGTTATTATAGTTGTTACCGTTATTATCGTTATTTTAATTATTATTAATATTACCATTAATATTATTTCTTTCAATTTCATTGATTTTGTATTCTATTCGACGCAGAATTAAGAAAATAACAAGAATTTAACGTTTTTACTATGTGAAAATAAGTGTTTTATCATGAAAATTGGCGAAAATTGTATTAGACATTTGTGAATTTCGCTATACGAGAAGTGAAAAATCGTAATATCTTCGAAAATACTTGTACCACATATTGGAAAATGGTATCCATCAATTCAGAACACAGTATTTCGTAAGATAAAACTACTATTTTTATCGGATTCGAAGTTTTTATCTTTGTTTCATGTCGTATATACGATTTTTCGTTCATAAACGCGTATAATAGAAATAAGAAAATATGAAATCTCTATTAATTTAATTGATTTTATATTCTATCGACGCAGAATAAGAATATAACAAGAATATACTGTTTGTACTATGTGAATGCAAGTGTTTTAACTAGAAAATTGAAGAAAAATATAATCGACATATGCGTATTTCGCTACACGAGAAGCGAAAAATGGTAACATCGTCGAAAATACTTGTATCACATATTGAAAAATGTTACCAATCGTTTCAGAACACAGTATTTCATAAGATCTTACTACTATTTTTATCGGATTCGAAGATTTTATCTTTGTTTCATGTCGTATATACGATTTTTCGTTCATATACGCGTACCATCGAAATACGAAATTTGAAATCTCTTTTGATTTCATTGATTTTATATTCAATAGACGCAGAATTAAGAATACAACTAGCATATAACGTTATAAATATGTGAAAATAAGTGTCTTAACATGAATATTGGCGAAAAATGTAATCGACTCATGCCTATTTCGCTATACGAAAAGCGAAAAATTGTAATATCTTGGAAAATACTTGTACAACATATTGAAAAATGTTACCAATCGATTCAGAACACAGTATTTCATAAGATCATACTACTATTTTTATCGGATTCGGAGTTTTTAACTATGTTTCATGTCGTATATCGATTTTACGTTCATATGAGCTTATCAACGAAATACGAAAACTTGAAATCTCATTTAACTTCAATGATTTTATATTCTATCGACGCAGAATTCGGAATATAACAAGAATGTAACGCTTTTACTATGTGAAAATAAATGTTTTAACACGAACATTTCCGAAAAATGTAATCGACATATGTGAATTTCGCTATGCAAGAAGCGAAAAATCTTAATATCATCGAAAATCATTGTACCACATTTTGAAAAATGTTACCAATCGATTCAGACCACAGTATTTTACAAGATGATACTACTATTTTTATCGGATACGGTGTTTTTAACTTTGTTTCATGTCGTACATAAGATTTTTTGTTCACATACGCGTATAATCGAAAGACGAAAATTTGAAATCTCTTTTAATTTCATTGAATTTACATTCTATAGACGCAGAATTAAGAATATAACAAGAATGTAACGTTTTTACTATGTGAAAATAAGTGTTTTAACATGAAAATTTACGAAAAATGTAATCGACATATGCGAATTTCGCTATACGAGAAGCGAAATATCGTAATATCGTCGTAAATACTTGTACGTCATGTTGAAGATGTTACCAATCGATTCATATCACCGTATTTCATAAGATCATACTACTATTTTTATTGGTTTCGAAGTTTTTAACTTTGTTTCATGACGTATAAACGATTTTTCGTTCAGATACGCGAATCTTCAAAATACGAAAATTTGAATTCTCTTTCAATTTCATTGATTTTATATTCTATCGACGCAGCATTAAGAATATAACAAGAATGTAACGTTTTTACTATGTGAAAATAAGTGTTTTAACATGAAAATTTACGAAAAATGTAATCGACATATGCGAATTTCGCTATACGAGAAGCGAAAAATCGTAATATCTTCGAATATACTTGTACTTGTACCACCTATTGAAAAATGTTACTAATCGATTCAGAACACAGTATTTCATAAGATCATGCTACTATTTTTATCGGACTCTAAGTTTTCACCTGTGTTTCATGTCGTATATACGATTTTTGGCTCATATACGCGAATCATCGAAATACGAGAATTTGAAATCTCTTTTAATTTCATTGATTTTATATTCTATCGACGCAGAAATAATAATATAACAAGGATATAACGTTTTTCTATGTGAAAATAAATGTTTTATCATGAAAATTGACATTAATGTAATCGACATATGCGAATTTCGCTATACGAGAAGCGATAAATCATTATATCTTCGAAAATACTTGTATCACATATGGAAAATTGTTACCAATCGATTCAGAACACAGTATTTCATAAGATCATACTACTATTTTTATCGGATACGAAGTTTTTAACTTTGTTTCATGTCGTATATTCGATTATTCGTACCGATACTCGTATAATCGGAATACGAAAATTTGAAATCTCTTTAAATTTCGTTGATTTTATATTCTATCGACGCATAATTAAGAATATAACAAGAATATAACGTTTTTACTATGTGAAAATAAGTGTTTCACATGAAAATTGCCGAAAAATGTAATCGACATATGAGAATTTCGCTATACGAGAAGCAAAAAATCGAAACATCTTCGAAAATACTTGTACCACGTATTGAAAAATGTTATTAATCGATTCAGAACACAGAATTTCGTAAGATAATACTACTATTTTTATCGGATTCGATGTTTTTAACTTTGTTCCATGTCGTATATACGATTTTTCGTTCATATACGCGTATAATAGATATACGAAACTTTGAAATCTCTGTTAATTCCATTGATTTTATATTCCATCGAAACGGAATTCAGAATACAACACGCATATAACGTTTTTACTATATGAAAATATGTGTTTTAACATGAAAATTGTCAAAAATTTAACCGACATATGCGAATTTCGCTATACGAGAAGCGAAAAATCGTAATATCTTCGAAAAAACTTGTATCAAATGTTGAAAAATGTTACCAATCGATTGAGAACGCAGTATTTCATAAGGTCATACTCCTATTTTTATCGGATTCGAAGATCTTAACTTTGTTTCAAGTCGTATATACGATTTTTCGTTCATATACGCGTATTAACGAAATAAGAAAATTTGAAATCTCTTTTGATTTCATTGATTTTATATTCTATAGACGCAGAATTAAGAATATAACAAGAATTTAACGTTTCTACTATGTGAATACAACTCTTTTAACATGAAAATTTAAGAAAAATTTAATCGACATATGAGAATATCGCTATACGAGAAGGGAAAAACCGTAATATCTTCGAATATACTTGTACAACCTATTGAAAAATGTTCCCAATCGATTCAGAACACAGTATTTCATAAGATCATGCTACTTTTTTTATCGCATTCGAAGTTCCTAATTATGTTTCATGTCGTATATACGTTTTTTCTTTCATATAAGCGTATCATCGAAATACGAGAATTTGAAATCTCTTTTAATTTCATTGTTTTTATATTCTACCGACGCAGATATAGGAATATAACACGGATATAACGTTTTTCTATGTGAAAATTAGTGTTTCATCATGAAAATTCACGAAAATTATAATCGACATATGCGAATTTCGCTATACGAGAAGAGAAAAATCGTGATATCTTCAAAAATACTTGTAGCAAGTATTGAAAAATGTTACCAATCGATTCAGAACACAGTATATCATAAGATCATACTACTATTTTTCTCGTATTCGAAGTTTTTAACTTTGTTTCATGTCGTATATACGATTTTTCGTTCCTACACGCTTATCATCAAAATACGAAAATTTGAAATCTCTTTTAATTTCATTGATTTTATATTTTATCGCCACAGAATTAAGAATATAACAAGAATATAACGTTTTTACTAAGTGAAAATAAGAGTTTTAAGATGAAAATTTACAAAAAATGTAATCGACATATGCAAATTTCGCTATACGAGGAGCGAAAAATCGTAATAACTTCGAAAATACTTGTACAACATAATGAAAAATGTTACCAATCGATTCAAAACGCCGTATTTCATAAGGTCATATTACTATTTTTATCGGATTCGAAGTTTTTAGCTTTGTTTCATGTCATATATACGATTTTTCGTTCATATACACGTATAATCGAAATATGGATATTTGAAATCTCTTTTAATTTCATTGATTTTTTATTTTCCGACGCAGAAATAAGAAAATAACAAGTATATAACGTTTTTCTATGTGAAAATAAGTATTTTAACATGAAAATTTTCGAAAATTTTAATCGACAAATGCGAATTTCGCTATACGACAAACGAAAAATCGTAATATCTTCGAAAATACTTGTACCACACATTGAAAAATGTTTCAAATCGATTCAGAACACAGTATTTCATAAGATCATACTACTATTTCTATCGAATTCGTAGTTTTTAAATTTGTTTCATGTCGTATATACGATTTTTCGTACATACACGCTTATCATCGACATACGAAAATTTGAAATTTCTTTTAATTTCAATGATTTTATATTCTACCGACGCAGAAATCAGAATATAAGGAGAATATAAAGATTTTATTATGTGAAAATAAGTGTTTTAACATGAAAGTTTTCGAAAATTGTATTCGACATATGCGAATTTCGCAATACGGGAAGCGAAATATCATAATATCATCGAAATTTCTTGTACGTCTTGTTGAAAATGTTACCAATCGATTCAGAACACAGTATTTCATAAGATCATACTACCATTTTTATCGGATTCGAAGTTTTTAACATAGTTTCATTTCGTATATGCGATTTTTCGTACATACACGCTTATCATCGAAATACGAGAATTTGAAATATATTTTAATTTCATTGATTTTATATTCTATCGACGCAGAATTAAGAATATAACTAGAATATAACTTTTGTACTATGTGAATACAAGTGTTTTAACATGAAAATTGAAGAAAAATGTAATCGACATATTCGAATATCGCTATTCGAGAAGAGAAAAACTGTAATATCTTCGAAAATTCTTGTATCAAATGTTGAAAAATGTTACCATTCGATTGAGAACACAGTATTTCATAAGATCACACTCCTATTTTTAACGGATTCGAAGATCTTAACTTTGTTTCAAGTCGTATATACGATTTTTCGTACATATACGCGTATTATCGAAATACGAAAATTTGAAATCTCTTTTGATTTCATTGATTTTATATTCTATAGACGCAGAATTAAGAATATAACAAGAATTTAACGTTTGTACTATGTGAATACAACTCTTTTAAATTGAAAATTTAAGAAAAATTTAATCGACATATGCGAATATCGCTATATGAGAAGTGAAAAACCGTAATATCTTCGAATATACTTGTACTTGTACCACCTATTGAAAAATGTTACTAATCGATTCAGATCACAGTATTTCATAAGATCATGCTACTATTTTTATCGCATTCGAAGTTCTTAATTATGTTTCATGTCGTATATACGTTTTTTCGTTCATATAAGCGTATCATCGAAATACGAGAATTTGAAATCTCTTTTAATTTCATTGATTTTATATTCTATCGACGCAGAAATAAGAATATAACAAGGATATAACGTTTTTCTATGTGAAAATAAATGTTTTATCATGAAAATTGACATTAATGTAATCGACATATGCGAATTTCGCTATACGAATAGCGATAAATCATAATATCTTCGAAATTACTTGTACCACATATTGGAAAATGTTACCAATCGTTTCAGAACACAGTATTTCATAAGATCATACTACAATTTTTATCGGATTCGAAGTTTTTAACTATGTTTCACGTCGTATATACGATTTTTCGTTCAGATACGCGTATAATCGAATTACGGGAATTTGAAATCTCTTTTAATTTCATTTATTTTATATTCTATCGACGCAGAATGACGAATATAACAAGAATATAACGATTTTACTATGTGAAAACAAGTGTTTTAACATGAAAATTAAAGAAAAATGTAATCGACCTATGCGAATTTCGCAATACGAGAAACGAAAAATCGTAATATCGTCGAAAATACTTGTACGTCACGTTGAAAATGTTACCAATCGATTCAAAACACCGTATTTCATAAGATCATACTACTATTTTTATCGGATTCGAAGTTTTTAACTATGTTTCATGTCGTATATACTTTTTTTCGGTTCATACGCGAATAATCGAAATTCGAAAATTTGACATCTCTTTTAATTTCATTGATTTTATGTTCTATCGACGTAGAATTATGAATATAACAAGTATATAACGATTTTACTATGTGAAAATAAGTGTTTTAACATGAAAATTGTCGAAAAATGTAATCGACATATGCGAATTTCGCTATACGAGAAGCGAAAAATCGTAATATCTTCGATAATACTTGTACCACATATTGAAAATTGTTACCAATCGATTCAGAACATAGTATTTCATAAGATCATCCTACGATTTTTATTGGATTCGATGTTTTTAACTTTCTTTCATGTCGTATATACGATTTTTCGTTCATATACGCGTATCATCGAAATACGAAAATTTGAAATCTCTTTTAATTTCATTGATTTTATATTCTATCGACGCAGAATTAAGAATATAACAAGAATATAACGTTTTTACTATGTGAAAATAAGTGTTTTAACATGAAAATTGTCGAAAATG
>NW_025920073.1:300000-413289 GCF_912470025.1 Vespa velutina
ATAATAATAACGATTACAACCATAATAAATATATTAGCTATAATAACAGTTAGAACGATAAAAGCGACAAAGGTAATAACGAGAATATCGATAAAAACGGTAATAACGGTATTAACGATAATAACGGTAATTACGATTATAAAGATTATGAATGTATTAACGATGATTACTGTAATAACGATAATAAAGACAATGACGATAGTTTTTATAATATCGATTGTAACGATAATAACGATGACAATATTAATAACGATAATTATAACAATAATAACGGTAATAGCGATATTAATAATAATATCAACGGTAATAACGATAATAACTATAATAACGATAATAACGAGAAATTTTATTACCATAACGAAAACAACGACAATAAATGTAGTAATGATATAAATGAAAATAACGATTATAATGATATTAACGATAATGACTATAATAACGATTATAGATATTATAACGATAATAATGGTAACATCTGTAAGAACGGCGATAATGGTAAGCGACAATAACCGTAATAAGGAAAATAACGATTCTAGCGATAATAACTATACAAACGATAATAACGATATTGACGATAGTACCAATAATTACGGTAATACCTGTTACAACGATAATAACGATTATAATGTTAATAACGATAATAACGTTAATAACGATAATAACGACAATAACGTTTAGTATGATAATAATAATAATAATATTTATAATGATAATAATTATAATAACGATATTACCGACAATAAAGTTTACGATATTCACGGTTGTAACGGTAATAAGGATAGTAATGGTACTAATTAAAATAACAATAATAACGATAATCACGATAATAATAGTAATAATATCGATAGTAGCAATAATAATAATAATAACGATTACAAATGTGTAGCCATAATACGATAAAAACGAAAGTAACGATAATAACAGCAATAACGATAATAAGGATAGTAACTATAATAAGGATAACGATAATAACCATGATGACAGTAGTAACGATAATAACGATAGTAACGATACTAATGATAAAAATAACGAAAATAAGGATAGTAACAGTAACTACTATAATAACAATAATAACGATAATAACGGTAATAGTTTTAATCATAACGATAAAAAAGATAATAACGATAATATCGATAATAAAGATAACGATAATCAAGTTTATAACGGTAATAACGATAATAACGGTACTTACTGTAATAACGATATTAACGATCATCACCATAATAATAGTAATAAAAACGACAATAATGATAATATTGATAATAACGCTAATAACGTTAATAACGATAACGATAATAACGATTATAATGGTAAAAATGATATTAACGATAATAACGATAATAACAATAATATCTATATTAATAATAATATTAACGATAATAACAATATTGACGATAATAACGGGAATAACGATAGTAACGATAACAAAGATATTAACGATAATAGCGAATATAACATTACTAACGATAATAAGGATTATGACGAAAATACCGGTAATAACGGTATTATCAATAATAACAGAAATGATAGTAATGATTATAAAGATAAAAAGGATAATAACGAATATACCGATAA
This sequence comes from Vespa velutina, assembly GCF_912470025.1. Lineage (NCBI taxonomy): Eukaryota > Metazoa > Arthropoda > Insecta > Hymenoptera > Vespidae > Vespa > Vespa velutina. The sequence continues at coordinate 301,576 of NW_025920073.1, forward strand.
TGTCGATAATATGACTATTAACTATAATAACGATAACAACGATTATAATAATAATAATAACGATTACAACTATAAAATCGAATATAACGATACCAACGATAATAACGATTATAACGATAATAACGGGAATAACGATAATGATAATAATAACGATGATAAATAGAATAACGATAAAACAATAAAATCTATTATAACAATAATAACGTAATAACGATTATAAAGTTTAACGATAATAACTATAATAACGCTAATAACGATAACGATATTATCGGTAATATAAATAATAAAGGTAATAAAGATAATAAAGATAACAACGGTAATAACGATAATATTAATAATAAAAACGATAATAACGGTAATAGCGATAAAAACGATATTACCGATAATAACGATAAAAAATATATTAAAGTTAATAACGATAAAAACATAATAACGATAATAACAATAATAACGATAATAACGATAATAACGATAATGATGATAATAACGATATTAAACATTATAACGATAATAACGATAAAAACAATGATAACGTTGATAACGATTACAACGATAACCATTCTAAAGATAAGAGCGGCAGTAATTACAATAAAGATAATAGCGATAATATCGGTAAAAACCATAATAACCATAATAACGATACTAACGATTATGACGATAATAACGGTAACAAAGTTAATATCGTTAATCACGATAATGATAATAATAAAATTATCAATAAAGATAAGAGATATTAATGATAATAACGATAATAACGATAACTATAATTACGATTATAACGGATGTAACGATAATAAAAATAATAACGATAGTAACGATAATAACAATAATAACGATAATAACGACAATAAAGATAATAACGATAATAACAATAATAACGATAACTATAATAACGATATAACGGAAATAAGGATAATAAAGATAATACCGATACTAATAATAATAATAACGATTATAACGGTAACAACGATAATATCGATAATTACCATAATAACGATAACAACGATAATAACAATAACTTTTAAAACGATAATAACGAATATAACAATAATAAAGATGATTATAATAGTAATAACTGTAATAACGATAATAACGATAATAACGATTGTGACGGTAATAACAATATAAAGGATAAAAATGATAATAATGATAATAGAATTAATACTATTAATAATAATAATAATAATAATAAAAATAATAACGATAATGACGACAATATTTATAATAATGATAATAACGATGATAACGTCAATAAAAATTATCATAACGATAATTACCATAATGACGATAATAACGATAAGAACGATTATAAAGATAATAACGGTAATAACGGTAATTAGGATTATAACGGTAAAAAAGATAATAATGATCATGAAGATATTAACAATAATAACGATTATTAACGTTATGACGCTCATAATGATAATGATAATTACGAATATAACTTTAGAAAGGATAATAAACGTAATAACGATAATATAGGTAAAAGTAATAATAACGTTAATAACGAAAATAACAATAATAATAATAATCTTAACTATAATAATGATAATAAAGATAGCGATAGTAACGATTATAACGGTTGTAACGGTAATAAATTTAAATTGTTAATAACGATAATACTAATAATAATAATGTCAATTACGATAATAAAGATGTTAATGATAATAACAATAATAACGATAACAATAATTACGATTATAACGGTTTTAACGATAATAAAGATAATAACGATAATAACGATAATATCTACCACTATAATAACGTTAATGACGGTAATATTTAAAATAACGATAATCACGATAATAACAGTAATAATAACGACAATGACGATAATAATGATAAATAATGATAAAAACGATAGTAAAGATAATAACGATACCGATAATAACGATTATAACGATAATTAGAATAATAACGATAATAACGAAAATAATCATAATATGGATAATAACGATAATAACAATAATAACAATAACGATGAAATGGATTATATCGTTAGTTAGGATAAAAAGATAATATAGATAATGACGGTAATAAGGATAATAGCGATAATAATGTTAATGATAATTATAACAATTATTACTATATTAACAATAATAATGATAATAACGTTTATAAAAATAACGATAATAACTATTATAAAGTTTGTGACGATAATAACGAAGGTAAGGATTATAATGTTAATAAAGATAATAATGATAATAAGAATTACAAAGATAATCTCGATAACAACGGTACAAACGGTGATAAAGATTAACGATAATAATCATGATGCGGGAATAACGATGACAACAATAACGATTATACCGCTAATAACAATAATAACAATAATAACAATAATAATGATATTAACGTTAATAACGATTATAATAATCATAATATCCATAGTAACTATTGTAACTGTAAAAATGATAATATAGATAATTACGATAATAACGATAATAACCATAATAAACATATTAACGTTCATAACCCTAATAAGTATGTTAAGGATAATCAAGATAATATCGTTTATAACGATAACAGTAGTAGCGAATATAACGGTAATAATGATAATAACTGTAAAAACGATAATAACAATAACAACTATAATAAGGATTATAGCGGGAATAGAGATATTAACGATAATAAACATAATAACTGTAATAACGATAGTAACGATAATAACGGTAAGAACGGTAATAACGGTAATTTTGATAAACGATAATAGCGACAATGATAATAATGATTATAACGGTATAACAATAATAACGGTAATGACGGTAATATTGATAAAAATTATAATAACGTTAATAACGATAATAATAATTATAATAATATCAATAACGATAATAATGATAATACGATAATAACGGTACTAACGATTATAACGATAACAACGATAATTTCGATAACGATAATCAAGGTTATAACTGTAATAATTGTAATAACGGAGATATCGGTAATAGCGGTAATAACGAAAATCATGATAATAGTTGTAATTATAACAATTATACCGATAATAACTATAATAGCAATTATACCGATATTAACGATAATAAGGATAATAACGATTTTAACGATATTAAGGATGAAAATAGTATCGATTATAAAATAATAACGATAATAATGAAAATAACGATAACAAATATAATAACGACAATAATAATAATAATAACAATAATTACGATAATAAGGATAATAACGATAAGACGATAAGAACGATAATAACGATAATAACGATAATAACTATCATACCGACAATAACGATAAAAACTATAATTACGATAATAATGTTAATAACTATTACGGCGGTAATAAAGAACGTAATGATAATATAGATAATAAATATAATATTAATAACGATAATAACGATAATAACGATAATAATGATAATAACTATAACAACGATGTCCATAATAATGATTATAACGGTAAAGCGACAATAAAGGTAATAACGATATTAATAGAAATAATAACGAAGATAACGGTTATAACGATAATCACGATAATAACGATAATAATAGTAATAATAATAATAATAATAACGATAACAACGATAACAATAATAACGATAATAACGCTACTAACGTTATTAACGGTAATAACGATTATAACAATAATGATAATCTCCGTTATAAAGGTAATAACGATAATAACGGTAATAAGATTAATTACAATAATAACGATAATCATGTTAATAATAGTAATAATACCGATAATAACAATAATAACGTTAATAACGGTAATAACAGTAATAACGGTAATCGCGCTAATTACGAAAGTAAGAGAAATAATAATGATAATAACGATAATATTAACAATTAATACTATAATAACATAAATAACGATAATAAATATAAAATCGGTAATAACAATATTAACGATAACGATAATAACGATAATAACGATAAAAACGATAATAACGCTTATAACCATAATAACGTTAGTTACGATAATAATAATATTAATAAAAATAATAACAATAATAACGATAATAACGTTTATAACGATAATTATAAAAACGATTTTAATAGTTGTAACGATAATAACCATTATGATGATAATAACGATAAGAACGATTAGAACAATAATTACAAAAATTATGGTAATAAAGATAAAACTATAATAAGGATAAAGACAAAAACGAGAATAACGTTAATATCGGTATTAACGACATTAATCATACTAACGACAACAAAATAACGATTAATACTATAAAAACGATAATGACAATATTAACGGTAATAACGATAATAAAGAGAATAACGATAACATTAATAACTATTATAACGGTAGTAAGGATAATAAAGGTAATAACGATTATAAAAGAAATAACGATAATAACGATAATTACTTTATTAAAGAAAATAACAATAATAATGATAATAACTGTAATAACGATAATAACGGTAATAATGATTATAACGATAATAACGATAAAGCTATAATATCGATAATAACATGAAGAACGGTAATAATAATATTAATAACGTTAATAACGATAATAAATATAATGACGATATTATCGATAATAACATTAATAACGATAATAATAATAATAACTATAATACCGATAATAACGGTAATAATGATAATACAATAATAACGATAATATCAATAATGACGAAAATAACGATAATATAGATAATAACGACAATAACGGAAATAATAAAAATAAATATAATAATAATAATAAAAATAATAGTATTAATAATAATAATAATAATAACGATAAATACCTTAAAATCGAAAATAACCATAATAAGAATAATATTGATGATAACGATAACAACGGTAATAACGAAAATGACGTTAATAACGATAATAATGAAAATAACGTGGATAACGATAATAATAATAATAATAACGATAATTACGATAATAACAAGAAAAATTATAATAACGGTTATAACGATAAGAACTAGAATAAGGATAACGATATTAACAATTATGATATTAATAACAATAGAAACGATAATAACGATAATAATAATAAAAATAGGTATAATAACCATAATAACGATAAAAATGATGAAAAGGAATGCAACGACAATAAAAGAAATACCTACTATAACGATAATAATGAAAATAACGAAACAATGAGAAAAACGATAATAACGATAATAACGACAATAAAGCAATAATTTCGATAATAACAATAATTACAATAAGAAGGTTAATAATGATAATAACGATAATAATAATAATAATAACGATAATGATGATTATATGGATAATAACGATAATAAAGGGAATAACGATAATAACGATAATAGCAGTAATAATAATAATAATTATAATAATAATATTAATAATAATAATAATAATAAAAATAATATATATTAATATTAATACTAATAACGATAATAACCATAAATATGTTTGTAACGATAATAACGATTATAACGGTATTAACGAAAAAACTAAAATAACGATAATAACAAAACTGATAAAAACGGTTATAACGTAATAACGATAAAAAGGGTAATTACGGTAATAAAGATAATAACGATATTAACGTAAATAACGGTTATAATAATAATATCATTAACAGTAATAACGATAATAACAATAATTAATGTAAGACGATAAGTAATATAATAACGACAATAACAATAATAACGAAAATAACTGTAAAAACGATATCGATAATAACAATTATACCGGAAATAACAACTAAAACGATACTGACGATACTAATAATATTAATAAAGAAAATAACGATACTAATAGTAATAATAACGATAATAATGATAATAACGATAATGCGGTAATAACTATTATAACGATAATAACGGTGATAAAGATTATTACAATAGTAACTATATTAATGATAATAGCAATAGTAACGTTTTCAACGATAACGATAATGACTAGCATAACGATAATAATGATAATAAAGACAATAAAAAAATAAGAATGATAGTAACATTATAACGATAATAACGGTAGTAACGATAATACGGATTATAATAATAATAACGATAGTGACGATAAGAACGGTAATACGAAAAAACGATAATAATGATAATAATAATAATAGTAACGATAATAACAATGATAACTATAATGAATTTAAAAACGATAATAATTATAATAATAACCATAATAACGATAATAACAATAATAACTATAATAACGATAATTATAATAACAATAACAATAATAACGATAATAACGATAATGACGATAATAACCATAATAATAATAATAATAACGATAATAATAGAATTAATAACGAAAATTACACTAATAACGATATTAAAGATAATAACGATAATAACGGTAATATTGATTATAACCATAATAATTATATCAATATCGATAAAAACGTTAATAACGTTAATAAAGGTAATAATAATAATACCGAAAATAATTGAAATAAATATATTAGCGATACTATTGGTAATAACGATTATGGCGGTAATAACGATACTAGCAATTATAAAGATAATGACGATATTAACGGTAATAACTATAATAACTATAATAACGATAATGACAATCAGAACGTTTATAACGATAATGATGATAATATCGATGATAACGATAATAACGATTATACCTTTAAAAACGTTAATAATAAAGATAATAACGCTTATAACGATAATAACCGTAATAACGGAATAAACAGTAATCAGGATTAGCAATAATAACGATAATAAAGGTAATAATGATAACGATAATAACGATTATACCGTTAATAACGTTTATAACAATAATAACGATAATAACGATAATAATAATAATAATATCGATAATACTGATAAGACGTTATTCACGATAACGATAAAAACGATTCTAACGGTAATAACGAAAATAAAAATTCCCACGATAATAATAATAATAACAACTATAATAATAATAATAACGATAAAAACGATAATAACTATAATAACGATAATAAAGATATTAACAACAATAACGATAACAAAAATAATAACGATAATAACGGTAATAACGGTAATAACAATAATCACGAAAATACCGATAATAATAGTACTAATAAAGATAATAAAGATAATAACGATAATAACGGTATTAACGATTATAAGGATAATAACGATTATAACGATAAAAATAGAGATAATCACGATAATAACGATAAGAACGTTATTACTGAGTATAATAATAATAATAACCATAATAAAGGAAACAACGACAATTACGATAATAACGATAATAACGTTATTAACGATAATAACGATAACGATGATGAGGATAATAACGGAAGTAACGATAATAAAGATAATAACGATAATAACGGTAAGACCGATAACCACTGTAACGATAATAACGATTACAATGGTAGAACCAATAATAAAGGTAATAACGATATTAACGGTAATAACGATATTAACGATAATAAAGATAATAAATCTATTAATGTTTATAAAAATAATAACTATATTAATATAATTGCTATTATAACATTTTAATTTGAAGGATAATAACGATTATAACCCTAGTAACGATAATCATAATAACGATAATAACGATAATAACGATAATAACGATTATAACGATAAAAGCGTTAACAACGGTATTTACTATTGTAATGATTAACGATAATAACGACAATAACGCTAATGTTAATAACGATTATATCGGTATTAACGATTATAACGATGATAACGATAATAACGGTAATAAAGACAACGATAAGAACGGTTATAACGGCAAGACGATAATAAAAGTACCAATGACAATAACGGTAATAAATAATAACGATAATAACGATAATAACGATAAAAAGGATAAAAAGGGTAATAACGATAATAACGGTATTAACGATAACGAAAATAACGATTATACGGTAATAACAATAATAAAGGTTATGACAATATAAACGATAATAACTGTAATAACGGTAATAACGTTAAAAATGATAACTACGACAATAACAATAAAAATATAAAAACGATAATAATAATAATAACGATAACGATAAAAACATTTATAACGGTAGTAGCGATAATAAAGATAATAACGATAATAACGGTAATAACAATTATAACGGTAATAATGATAATAACTGTAATAACGTTAAAAACGCTAATAACGATAATTACGATTGTAACGATAATTCCGATAATATCGAAAATAACATTAATGGAGATAACGATAATATAGGTAATAAGGAAATTAACGGAAAGAGAGATAATAACGATAATAACGATAATAATCATAAGAACGATTATAACAATAATAACTGTATGAAACATAAATATGTTAAAAACGTCTGTAACGATAATAACGGTAACAACGATAGTAAATGTTACATGGATTAACGATAATAAGAATAATAACGATAATAACGATAATTACTTTTATAACGAGAATAACGATAATAATGATAATAATAAAGATAATAACAATAATACAGATAATACTGATAAAATTCATAATAAAGATAATAACGTTAATAAAAATAATGCTAATTATAACAACAATAAAAGCTATAATAACTAAAATAAAGATAATATCGATTATAACGATAATAATGACAATAACGATAATACCGGTAAAGATAAAAATAATTATAATAACGATAGTAATAACGATAATAACGATAATAACGATAATAAAGACAATAAAAAAATAAGAACGATAGTAACATTAATAACGATAATAACGATAAGGATAATAACGGTAGTAACGATAATACGGATTATAATAATAATTACGATAGTAACGATAAGAACGGTAATACAAATAAGAATATGATACTAAAGATAATAACGGTATTAACGGTAATATCGATAATCACGATAATAACGATAATAATAGAAATAACGATAATAATAATAATAATAACGATAATAACAATAATAAAGATAATAACGACATTATCGATATTAACGATAATAACGATAATAATAATAAGAATATGATAATAACGATAATAACAATAACAAAGATATTAATGATAATTAGGATAATAAGGTTAAAAACGAAAATAAAGATTATAACAGCAATAACGATAATGAAGATGATAATAATAAAAATAAGGATAATTTCGATAATAACGATAATAAAGATTATAACGATAATAAATGTCATAAGGAAAACGGTAATAAAAATTATAACGATAATATAGGTAATATCGATAATAAAGAATATAGAGGAAATAACGGTAATAACGATAATAAAGTTTCTAATTATAATAACAAAAATAACGATAATAACGATGCAGATAATAACGGTTACAACGGTAATAATAATAATACTGGTAATAACTGTAATAACGATAATAACAATAATCGCTATAAAAATAGAAATAATTACGATAATAATGATAATAACGGTAATGACGATAATAGCGATATTAACGTTAATAACTCTAATAGCTATAATAAAAATAATAATAGCGATAGTAATGATAATAACGATTGTAACGATAGTAACGATTAAAACGATAAAAACATTAATAACGAAAGTAACGATAATATCGATAATACAGACAATAACGATCGTAACGTTAACAACGGTAACAACGATAATTATAATGATAATAACGATAAAGACGATATTAATGATTTAAACGGTAATAATAATAATAATAAATATAATAACGATAATAACGTTAATAACGATGTTCACGATAATGATAATATGGATTATATTGGTAATAACGATAATAACGATAATTACGATAATGATAATAATAATAACGGTAATAATGATAATAACGATAAAAAAGATAATAACTATAATAACGATAATACAGATATTAAAGATAATAACGGTAATAATTACAATAATAATGATAATAGAATTAATATCGGTAATAACTATAAGATGATATGAACGATAATAACGATAATAACAAGGATGAAGACAATAACGATAATAACTTCAGTATCGATAATAACGATAATTACTGTAATAACGGTAACAACGATATTAAAGGTTTTAACAATAATAACGATAATAACGAAAATAACGATAATAATGATCATAATGATAATAGCGATAATATCGATAATAACAATGATAATAATAATAAAAATAATAACGATTATAACCATAATAACTATTTAAACGTTAACAACAATGATAACATTTATAACGATAACGAAAATAACGATTTTAACAGTAGTAACGACAATAACGATAATAACGCTAATAATAATAATAATAACGTTAGTAACAATAATAACAATAAAAAAGGTTATTACAATAATAATTATATTAACGTTAATAATGTTAAAGACGTTTATAACGATAATAACGATAATAACGGTAATAAATATAACAACGATAATGACGATAATAACGTTTATAACGATAACGATAATAATTATAGTAACGATTATAATAATAATAATAACGTTAATATCAATAATAAGGATAATAACGATATCATCGATAATAATGATAATAAATTTTATGACGATAATAACGATAATAAAGTTATTAACGTTATTAACGTTAATAATAATAGTAATATCGACAATGATAATAACTATATTAACGATAAAAACGATAAATAAGACACTTACGACGTTAACGATAATAACGGTAATAACGATAATAACGATAATGAAAACTATAATAATTATTACTATATTAACAAAAATAATTATAAAAACGGTTATAATAATAACGATAATAACTATTATAAAGTTTGTAACGATAATAACGAAAATAATGATTATAATGTCAATAAAGATAATAAAGATAATAATGATTATAAAGATAATCTCGGTAACGATACAAACGGTGATAAAGATTTACGATAATAACCATGATGCGGAAATAACGATACCAATAATAACGATTATACCGGTAATAATGATAATAATAGTAATAATGAGAAAAACGTTAATAATGGTTATAACGATTATAATGGATGACGATAAGAACAATAATAATAATAATACCGCTTACGATAATAACAATTATACCGGTAATAACGGTAATAACGATAAAAACAATAATAACGATAATAACCATAATAATGGTAATAATAAAAGTAATAAAGGTAATAACAAAAATAACGATAATTACGGTAGTAACGGTAATAACGATAATAACGATACTAGCGATATTAACGTTAATAACGATAATAACGATAACAGCAATAACAGTTATAACGGTATTGAAGATTATAAAGATAATAACGATATTAACAGTAATATTGATAATAACGATAATAACCATAAATAAGATTATAACTTTAGTAACCCTAATATCTATATTAACGAAAATCACGATAATAACGTTTATAACGAAAACAATAATAACTACTATAACGGTAGTAAAGCTAATATCGAAAATAATGATTATAATGATTATAACAAAAATAATGATAATTATGGTAATAACGAAAACAAACTTAATAACAGTATTAATAAAAATAATAACGGCAATTATAAAGATAATAACTATACTATCGGTAATAACGATAATAGCGATAATAATAATAATTATAACGGTAATAACGATAATAACAATAATAAATACTATAGCGATAATAACGACAATAAAGAAAATAATAATTATAAAGGTAATAACGATAAAACGATAATAAAGTAAAAAATATAACAACGATTATAACAAAAATAACTATATTAAAGATAATAAATATAATAACGTTTATAACGGTAATGATAATAACGATTTTAGTGTTAGTAATGATATAAACGAAAATAACGATTATAATGATAATATCGATAAAGAAGATAATAACGATAATAATGATTATAGGGATAATAATGGCACCGATTGTAAAAACAATTATAAGGATTAACGATAATAGCGGTAATAACGATTATAACAATAATATTAATAATAATAAACATAATATCGGTAATAACGATAAAAATGATAATATCGAAAATAACAATAATAACCATAATAACGATAATAATGATAATAACGATAATAACGGTTATAACATTAATAATAAGGATAATAACAATAATAACTATTATAACGATAGTAGCTGTAATTAGAATAATAATGATAAAAACTGTAATATAGATAACGATAATAACGACAATAACGTTAATAACCATAATAAGGAGAATAACGATAATAACAGTATTATCGATATCGATAATAACGATTATAACAATAATAACGATATTAAAGGTTATGACGATATTAACGATAATAAGTGTAAAATCTGTAATAACGATAATAACTATAAATACGATTATAACGATAATAACGGTAATAAAGGAACAAACAATATTAAAGATTTCAACAATAATAATAATAATAACGACAATTACGTTAAAAACAATAATAATGATATTAATATTAATAACGACATTAATAATAATATTAACCATTATAACGATAATGACGATAATAACGATAATAAAGATAAGACAATAATAACGATAATAACAATGGCAACGGTAATAAAGGTAAAGCGATATTAACGATAATATCTATAAAGGTAATAACTGTAATAAAGGTAATAATGGTAGTAACGAAAATAACGACAGTAACGATAACGATAATAAGTGTTATATCGACATAACAATAAAAACGTTAATAACGGTAATAACAATGAAAACGATGTAAACGTTAATAACAATAATAAAAATAATAATATCAATAACAATAACGATAATAACGATAATAACTGTAATAATGATAATAACTATTATAAGTGCAATAACGATATTGACGATAATAAATATAATAATAATACAATAATGATAATGACAGTTATAACAATAAAAACGATAATAATGTTGGAATAATAATAGAAATAACTATAATAAAGATATTAACGATAATAACAATAATAACGATAATATAAATTATAAAGATAATGACGATAAAAACAATAATAATAATAATATCGATTATAGCAGTAATAACGATAATAACGAAAATAACGAAAATAACTATAATCACGATAATAAAGTTAATAACGGCATCAACAATAATAATAACGATAATAACGACAGTAATGTTAATAACGATAATATCATTAATAACAATAATAACGTTAAAGTGTTAATAACGATAATGAGGATAATAAGGACAATGATAATAACTATTATAACGTTACGAACAATAATAACGATAATAACGATAATAACGAGAATAACGATAATAATAATAATAACGATTACAACCATAATAAATATATTAGCTATAATAACTGTTAGAACGATAACAGCGACAAAGGTAATAACGAGAATATCGATAAAAACGGTAATAACGGTATTAACGATAATAACGGTAATTATGATTATAAAGATTATGAATGTATTAACGATGATTACTGTAATAACGATAATAAAGACAATGACGATAGTTTTTATAATATCGATAGTAACGATAATAACGATGATAATATTAATAACGATAATTATAACAATAATAACGGTAATAGCGATATTAATTATAATATCAACGATAATAACGATAATAACTATAATAACGATAATAACGAGAAAGTAATATTAAGAACGATAATATTGTTATTAACGAGAATAAAGATAATAACGATTATAACGATAATTACGATTATACCAATAATAACGATAATAAGCAAAATAGCGATTATAAAAGTAGTAACGGTAATAAAGGTAATAACGCTAATAATGATAATTACGATCATGACGATAATCACCCTTACGAAAATATCGATTAAACCGATAACAACGATAATAATAATAATAATAAAGTCAAAAACGATATTAACGATAATATCGATAATAGTAATAATAAAATGATAATAACGATAATAAAATTATTAGGACTGTAAGCATATAAAAATAATAAAGATAATAACAATAATGACGAAAATAACGATGTGAACAATCATAAGGATAATAACAATAATAAATATAATAATAATAATAATAATAATAATAATAATAATAATAATAGTAATAAGTGTAACGATTACAACGATAATAAGGATATTAGCGCTAATAATAATAATAATAGCGATAAACACCATAATAGCGCTAATAAGAATAATAAAGGTAATAAAGATATTAAAGGTAATAACGATAATAACAGTAATATCGATAATAAAGAAAATGACGATTATAAAGATAAAAGCGATAATAACATAAATGACGTTAATAATTGCAATAATAACGATAATAACGATAGAAACGATAATAACCATATTAATAATAATAATAACAGTTATACCGATAATGACGATAATAACGAGAATAACGATAATAATAATAATAATAACGATAATAACCATAATAAAGATATTAGCGATAATAACAGTGAAAGAGATAATAGCGAAAAAGGAAATAACGATAATAACCGTAATACCGATAATAAAGATATTAACGATAATAACGATAAAAGCTGTATTAACGATAATAAAGATAATATCGATAATAACTTTAATAACGATAATAGCGATAATAACGTTAATGAAGATAACAATGATTATAACAAAAATTACTATATTAACGATAATAACGATAATTACGCTTATAATGATAACGATAATAACGTTTATAATAGTAGTAAAGACAATAACGAAAATAATATTCATAATGATAATAAAAACAATAACAATAATTACGGTAGTATTGATAATAAAGATATTAATTATTATAATAACGCTGATATCGATAATGAAGTTAATAACGATAGCAACGATAATAGCGATAATAATGATAATAAAGATATTATCGATATTAATATTAATAACGATAATGACGATAATAACGATATTAACGGTACTAGCGATAAAAACGATAATAACAATAATAAAGATGATCATGACAATAACGAAAATAACTATAATAACGATAATAATAATAATAAAAACTATAATTACGATAAAAACGATAATAAATATAATAACGATTATAAGGATAATATAGTTAAAAACGAAATTAAGGATTATAACTGCAATAACATTGATAACGGTTAAAACGTTAATAACGCTAATAGTAATGATAAGAAGGATATTAACGATAATAACGATAATAATGTTAATAACGTTAATAAATATAATAAGGATAACGATAAGAAGGATTAGATCGGTAATAAAGATAATAACGATTATAACGATAATAACGATTACAATCACAAGAAAGATAACAAAGAAAATAACGATAATAACGATAAGAATGATACTAACGATAATAACTATTATTATAACTAACGTTAATAACGATAATAACGTTAATAACGATAATAAAAATAATAATAACGACATTGACAATAAACATTAATAATAATAAATTCAACGGTAATAAGGATAAAGTGATAATAATGATAATAACGATTATATCGATATTAACGCTTATAACGATAATAACGTTAACAGCGAAAATAACGATAAAACGATAATAACGCTAATAATGTTAATAACTATTATAATATAATAATAAAGATTTTAACGATAATAACAAGAATAACGACAATAACAGTAATAATGAAAATAACTTTAATAACGAAAACGAGAATGAGGATAATAAACAAAATAACTATAATAACAGTATCAACGAAAGTAACGACAATGACGTCATTAACTATAATACAGTTCATAACGATTATAAAAGAAATAATAACGATAATAACGAAAATGAGGATAAGAGGAAAAGAATGATAATAACGATAATAATGAAAATAAAGCTAATAACGATAATAACTATAATAAGGATAACGATAATTACGAAAATAATAATAATAATTGCGATAGTAACAATAATAAAGATAATAGCGATAATAGCAATAATAACGATAATAAGAATAATATTAAGGATAATCCCTTAAAACACGATAATATACGTACTAATGATAATAACGATTAAAACGTTGAGAAAGATATTAAAGATAATAACAAAAATAACTTTAAAACGATAATAACTTTAATAACGATAATAAAGATAACGATAATAACGATTATAACGGTAGTAAAGATAACAAAGATAATAACAATAATAACGATAATATGGGTAATAACGATAAAAACGGTAATAACGGTAATAACAATGATAATGACAATATCGATAACGATAATAACGGTTATGACGGTAAAAACGATAATAATAACAATAACGAAACTAACAATAATTACGGAATTAAAGTTTATAACGATAATAACGATATTATCTATAATAACGTTAATAACTATAATAAAGATAATAACATTAATAAAGATAAAAATAATAATACCAATTAAGGTAGTAACAATAATAACAATAATAACGGTAATAACTAAAATAATAGTGATAATAACGATAATAATGATAATAATAATGAAAGTAACTATATTAAAGATAATAACGACATTAAAGGTAATTACTAATATAGCACTAATAACCATAGAAATAATAATAATTACGAATATATCGATACTAATGGTAATAACAATAAAAATAATATAATAACGCAAATACGATAATTATGAAAATAGCGTTATTAAAGTTAATAATGATAATAATAATAATAACAACTTTAATAAAGATATTGACGATTATAAAGATAATAACAATTATAAAGACTGTAACGGTAATAAAGACAATAACGGTAATAACGTTAATAACGATAATAATGATGATAATAATAAAAATAAGGATAATATCGATAATAACGATAGTAACTATAATAACGATAATAAATTTAATAAGGAAAACGATAATAAAAATTATAACTGAATTAACGATAATAACTATAATAACGACACTAATAATAATAATAACGAAAAGAACGATAATAACGATAATAACGATAATAACGATAACAATTATAAAGCGACATTAAATATTATAACGATAATAATGATAATAACGATAGTAACGATACAAACAATAACAACGACAAATTCTACAATAACGATAATAACGATAACATGGATAATAGTAATAATAATAACGATAATAAGGGCAATAACGATATTAACGATAACGATAATAACGATTATAAATGTAGTATCGATAATAACAAAAATAAGCATTATAATAATAATAACGATAATTACAACAATAACGATAATAACGATAAAAACAATAATAAACATTAAAACTATTATAACGATATTAACGATAACATGGATAATAATAAAAATAATAAGGACAATAACGGTAATATCGATAATGACGATGAAGAAGATAATAACGGTTATATCAATAATAACGATAATAAGGATAAATAAAATAATGATTATAACAGTAGTAACGATAATGAAGATATTAACGATAATAATGGTAATAACTGTAATAGCGATAATAGCGATAATAACAATTATAGATATAATAACAGAAGCAACGGTAATAACAGTTATAAAGATTAACGCTAATAACGATTAAGACGATAAAAACGATAACGATAATTACGATTATAATGGTAATAACGACATTAAGGAAAATAACGATAATAATGATATAAACTGTAATAAAGTTAATAGCGATAATAAAGATTATAACAATAATAACGGTATTAAGCATAATAACGATAATAAATATAATAACGTTAATAACGATAATAATAAAAATTATATCAATAACGACAATAACGATATTAACGGAAATAACGACGATAAAGGTAATTACGATGATAAGGACAATAACGATATTAACGATAATAAAGATTTAAACAATAAAAATTATATTAATGATAATATCAGTAATAACGATTATAACTATAACGATCGTAACGATTAAAACTGTTCTAAAGATAATAACGACAATAACGGTAATAACGATAATAACGATATCATTGATAATCATAAAAATTATAAAGACAATAACGGTAATAACGATAATGGTGATAAAGATTATCGAAAATAGCCATAATAACGATAATAACAGTAACGATAATAACGATAAAAACGTTTATAACGATAACGATAACCATTATAATGATAGTAACCATAATAACGATAATGATGGTAAGGATAATAACCATAATAACGATAATAACAATAAGAACAATAATAACTATTATAGCGATAATAGCGATACAATAATAATAATAACGATAATAACGATTATATCGATAATAAATACAATAATAATAATAATAATAACGATAAAAACGATGCTGAAGGTAATAACGAAAATAACGCTATCGATAATAACTATTATAAAGGTAATAACGATAAAAACGATAATCACGATATTAATAATAATAATATCGATAATAACGATGATAACGATAATAACTGTTACAAAGGTAATAACGAAATTAATGTTAATAAAGTTAATTATGACAATAACGATAATAACGGTAATAATGTTAACGATAAATACTTTAAAGGTAGTAACGATTATAAAGATTTTAAAGATAACGATAATAACGATAATAAAGATTATAACTATGATAATAATAAAAATAACGGTATTAGCGATATTAACGATAATAAAAATAATAACGACAATAATAATAATAATAACGATAATAACTATAAAGACTATAATAACGTTAATAACGATAATAACGCTCTTAACAATAATAAATATATTAAAGATAATAACAATAACAACGTTTATAACGATAAAGATAGCAATGATAATAACGGTAGTAAAAACAGTAACTATAACTATAATAAATATTATACCGATAATAACGATTATAACGTTAATAACGATAATGACGATAATAACGATGACTACGATAATAATGATAATAATAATAATAATAACGATAGTAACGATATCAACAATAATAACGATAAAGACGATAATAACGATAATAACGGTTTTGACTAATTTTTCCATATTAACAGTATTAAAGACAATAACGATTATAACGTTTATAACGCTAACGAGAATAACGATTATAACTGTAATAAAGATATTAACGATAATAATGTTACCATTAATAATAATAACGATAAGAACGATAATAACGGTAGTAACAATAATAAGGATAAGAACGATAATATCATTAATAACGATAACAATGATAATAAGACATGAACGATAATAACGATAATAACGAATATAACGCAATCAATAATAACAATTATACCGGTAATATCGATAATAACGACAACAACGATATTAACGTTAGAAATGATAACAACGGAAATAACGTTAACGATAATATCCATTATGACGATATAAACGATAATAATGATAATAATGATGTTAACGGTGTAAACGAAAACAATAATAAGAATTTTAACGGTAATAACGATAATAAATATTTTGACGATATTAACGATAATAACTGTAATTACAGTAGGAACTAAAATCACGATAATAATGATAATATCGGGAATAACGATTAATAACGATAATAAAGATACCAATGATAATAACGATTATAACGATAATAACGGGAATAACGGTAATATTATAAATATTAATGATAATAATGATAATAACGAAAATAACGATTATAGTACTAATAATAACGATAATAACGATAATAACGATATTAATAACGGTAATAACTATTCCATCGTTAATAGCGATAATATCGGTAGTAACTATAATAATATTAACGATAATAATAGTAATAATAATAATAATAATAATGACGATAATAAAAATAATAACAGTAATAACGATAATATCGACAATAACGGGAATAACGGTTATAACGGTTATAAAGATTAACGATAATAACTATAATAATGAATATAACTCTAACCATATTATGATTATACCAGTAATAGCGATAATAAAGACTATGAAGAAATTGAAGATAATAATTGTATTAACGGTAATAACGATAATAACGATAGTAACGATATTAACGATAAAAACATCAATACCTGTAACAATAATAACGGATATAACGATAACTATAATAACGATTAAATCGGTATTAACGATAAAATCAAAAAAGCCATTATAATGATAATAACGATAATAACAATATTACCGATAATAATAATAATAATAACGATAATAACGATAATAACGACAATAAATATAATGACGATAATAACTGTAATAAGCATACGTATAATAAATATTACAAAGGGAGTAAAGTTAATAAAAGAATTAATGATAATAATGTTAATAACGATAATAGCTTCAATAACGGAAATAACGATTATCACGATAATAACAACAATAATAGTAATAATAACGATAAGAGCCATAATAATAACTATAATAATTATAATAACGATAATAAAGATATTAACAATTATTACTATTAGAACCTTATTAACGATAATATAATAATAGTACTAATAACGATAATAACGATTATAAAGATAATAATAATAATAATAACGATAATAACGATAATAACGAATATAACGGTAATATCGGTAAAAACGGCAATAAAAATAATAATGAAGATAATAAATACAATAATGACAATCGTGATAATAACGATTATAACGATAATAACGGAACTAATAATAATAATTAAGATAATAACGATTATTACGATAATAAAGATAATAACGATAATAACGATAATAACGATATCAACGATAATAACTATATTAACTATTATAACTATAATAACGATAATAACGGTGATAACGATAGTAATGATAATAATAATATTAATAACAATAAGAACGTTAATAACTATAATACCGATAATAATAATAATAATAACGATAATAACGGAAATTTCGATAATAAAGATAATAAAGATTATAATGATAATAACGATAATAACTATAATAAAGGTAATTACTATTTTAACGATAATAACGGCAATAACGATAATAACGATATTAACGATAGGACAACTAGAACGATAATAACGATAATAACGATAATAACTATATTAAGGTTAACGATAATAAGAATACTAACAGTAATAACTATTATAATAATAATAATAACGAAAGTTCGATAATAATGATAATATCTACAACTAAGATAATTACGATAATAACTTCAAAAACGATAACGGAAAGAAACATAATAAAGTTAATAACGAAAAGAACGATAATAACTATTATAGCGATTATAACGATAGGTCGATAAGAATGGTAATAACGATAATAACGAAAATAACGGTACTCACGATAATATCTAGAATAGGGATAACGATAATAACTATAATAAAGATAACAACTATACTAATATGAATAGTAACGATAATAACGATTATTACGATAATAAAGACAATGACGATAATAACGATAAAAAGGAGAATATCGAAAATAAGGGCAATAACGATAATAACTATAATAACGATAATAGTATTAATAATAATAAAAATAGTAATAATAATAAGGATAATAAGGATAATAACTATAATAACGATAATAACGGGCATAGCGATAATTATAAAATTAATAATGATAATAACGATAATGAAGATAATAACGGTAATAACAATAATTACGGTAATAACGGTTATAAAGATAATAACGATACAAACAATAATATTGTTAATAACGATATCAAAGATAATAATGTTAATAATGATGATAATAATAATAATATCAATAACGATAGTAACGATATTAACGACAAAAACCATAATAACGATATCGATAATAACGATTATAACGGTAGAATAGATATCAACGAAAATTTCGATAATGATGATAAGTACAGTAGTAACGATATTAGCGATAATAACGAATATAACGAAAATAACGATAACAACGATGGTAACGATAATAAATAAAACGATAATAACGATGAAAAAATATTAACGATAATGATAATAATAATAATAATAACGATAATAACTATAATAAGGATAAAAACGCTAGTAATTATAATAATAATTATTATTACGATTATAACGATAATAATAATAATAACGATAATACTAAACATAACGATAATAACGCTAATAAATGTAATAACGATAATGACGATAATAACGATATTATGGACAATAATAATAATAATAACTGCAATAACAATTCTAATAACGATAATAACTAAAACAACGGTAAGAACGATAATTACGTCAATTACTATTATAGCGATAATAACGATAAAAACGATAATAATAATAATAATAATAATAATAATGGTAATAACATTAATAATGGTAATATTAAAAATATTATCGATAATAGCGAAAATTACAGTAATAACGATATTAAAGATTACAAGAAAGATAACTATATTAACGATAATAACGATAATACCATTTATATTACGGTTAATAACGATAATAACATTAATAACGATAATAATAATAATAATAACGATAATTACCATAAAACGATAATATCGATAATTGCGAAAAAAACAATAATAACGTTAATAAAGATAATAAAGAAAGCATCGACAATAAGTATAATAACTACTATAACGATATTAACAATAACAATGGTAATAATGACAATAACGATAGTAAAAATATTAACGATAATAATAATAATAATATCGATAATAACGATTGTACAATGAAAACGATTATAACGATAATAACGATAATAGTAATAATAATAACGGTAATAACGATTATAACGACAATAACGATCATAACGATAATAGCGATTATAACGGTATTAAAGATAATAAATATAATTACGATAATATAGTCAAGGATAAAAACGATTATAAGGTTATAACGATAATAAAAGTAATAAGGATAAAAACGATAATAACGATAGTAACGATAATAACGAAAATAATAATAATACCATTAACGATAAATACGATAGCGATGATAACGTTTATATCGGTATGACGATATTAACAGTAATAACGGAACAAATGATACAAATGATAATTACGTTAATAATGGTAAAAATAATAATAATACCAATAAAGAAAATAAAGAAAATAACGATAATAACGAAATTAACGATTATAATGATAACAATGATAATATCGATAACGATAATAACAGTAATAATAATATTAATAACGATAGTAACGGTAATAACGATAATATCGATGACAATATTAAAGATAATAAAGATAATATCGATATTATCGATAATAAGGATAATGTTAATAACGATTATAACAATAATAACGAAAATAACGGTAATAATAACGATAATAAAGATATTAAAGAAAATAACCATAATAACGATTAATAAAGATAATAACAATAATATCTATATCAACGATAATAACGATAAAAACGATTATAACGGTAAATAAAATAACGATTATAACGGTAGTAACAATAATGGAAATAACAATAATAATGATAATTACAGTGATAATGATAATAACGATAACGGTGATAACGATAATGAAGATTATGACGATATTAATGGTAATAACTGAAATGACTGTAATAAAAATAATACTAATAATAACGATAATAACGATATTATCGATAATAACGATAATACAAATAATAACGTTAATAAGGATAATAACAAATTAATATCAATAAGTATAGTTAAGATTGTAACGGTAAAAACGATAATAACGATAGTAACGATAATAACGATAACGATAATACAGATTATAACGGCATTAACTATAATGAAGATAATAACGATAATAACGATAATAACAATACTACCACTATTAACAATAAATACTATATTTACGATAATAACGATAATAATAATATCATCGATAGTAGCTATAATAATGTTGAAGCAATAATATCGATAATAACGAGAATAACCATAATAATAATAATAATAACGTTAATGTTAATAAATACAATGACGATAATAACGATTATAATAATAATAACAACGATAATAACGATAATAACGATAATAACGACTATAAGGATAATAACGGTTACAAAGATAATAGCAATAATAGCGATAATATTAACTACAACAGCGATAATAACGATAATAACGATAATAACGATACTAACGATAATAACGAAAATGACGATAAGACCGGTAATAACAACTACAACGATAATAACTGTAATAACGGTAATAACGATTATCACGATAGTAACGATAATAATAGTAATAATAACGATAATAATTTTAATAATAATGATAGCATTTATAATAACGCTAATAACGATGATGACGATAATTACTATTATAGCGATAATAACGAGAAATAAGTTAATAATTATAATATTAATAATGAAAATAACGATAATAAAGTTAATAACGATAATAACGATTATTACTATTATAAGGATAATAACGATTATAACGATAATAACGATAATTACGGAAATTACGACAATAACAGTAATAACGATAATAATAATATTATTATCGAAATTAATAATATACGAAATAATTTATATTATTATTTAACGAAAATAATAATAATTATAATGATAATAAGGATATAATAATAATTATATATTATACGAATTATAATGATAATAACGATAAAAACGATTATAAGGATAATAAAGATAACAATGATAGAAAATAATTATAAAAAGATAAAAGATAATACCGATAATAAAGATAATAACGCTAATAACGGGAATAAGGAAAATAATAATAATAATGTCTCTAATAACGGTAATAACCACCATATCTATAATAACGATTATAAGGATAATAACGATTATAACGAAAATGACTATAATAAAGTAATAATAATAAAAATGACGCTAATAACGATAATAACGATAATAACTATAATAACGATTATAAGAATAATAACGACTATAATGATAATAACGATGATGATGAATATGTCGATGATAACGGTAACAACGGTAATAACGGTTATAAAGGATAGCGATAATAACGATGATAACGTTAATAACGCTAACGATAATAACGATTATATCTGCAATATCGATATAACGATAATATCGATAATAACGATAATAACGGTAAAAACAACAATAACGATAATAACAATAATAATACCGATAATGACGATAATAACGATAATAGAGATAATACCGTTTATAATGATAACAACGATTATGACGATAATAAGTATAATAACGAAAACTACAACAAGATCGATAATAACGATTATAACGATAAGACGATAATAACGAAAATAACGATACTAATAACAAAAACAACGATAATAATAATAATAAGGATAATAACGATGATAACGATAATAATATTAATAATAATGATAATAACAAAAATAACGCTAAAGGTAATAGCTATTATATTGGTAATATCAATAATTAAGACAAAATAGATAATAACGACATTATCTATAATAACGATAATAATAATAATAATAATAACGGTAATAACGATAATAACGATAATATCGATAATAACGATTATAACAATAATAGCAATTATAAAGATAAAAACGAAAATAACGATAATAATGATTTTAAGGATAATAAGGATTATAATGATAATAACGACAACAACGAAAATAACGGTAATAACGTTAATATCGACAAGAACGATAATGGGGATTATAACGATAATAACGTTAACAACGTTTATAACGGTGATAAGGATTATCGATAAAAACCATAATAACTCTAATAACGATAATAACGATAATAATGATAATAATGATAATAACGGTAATAACGATAATAACGATTATAATATAATAATAGCAATAATAACGTTACCCAAGATAATAACGATTATAATCATAATATCGGGAATAACGATAATAATAATATTAATAATGATAATAATAATAAAAACAACAATAACGATTATAATAATAAAAATCACGATAAAAACGATAATAACTGTAATAACGATAATAACAATAAGAATAATAATAATAACAATAACAAAGACAATAACTATAATAATAATAATAATAATAAGGATAATAACGATAATAACGACAATACAGTTTATAGCGATATTAAGATTAATAACGATCATAATGTTAATAATAACGATAATAAAGAGAATAAGGATAAAACGATAAGAAAGAAAAAAACGATAATATCGATAATAACGATATGAACGAAAACTACAATGATAGCGATAATAACGACATCAACAATAATAACAATTAAAACTGTTATAATTATAGCAACGATAACATGGATAGTAATAAAAATAATAAAACATTAACGGCAATAACGATAATAACGATTATAACGGTAGTATCGATAATAACCAAAATAACGATTATAATAATGATAACGATAATTACGATAATAACTTTTATAACCATAATAACGATTTCGATAATAACATTTATAACGGTAGCATCGATAATAAGGATCATAACAATAAAAACGATAATTACAGTAATAATAATAATAACGACATTAACGTTAATAATGATAATAACAATAATAATTACGATAATAACGATAAAAACGATAATAACGACAATAACGATAATAACGGTAACTATAATAAAGATAACGATAATATGAATAATAACGCTAATAACGGTAATAACGATTATTACGATTATAATGATAATAATAGTAATAGTAACCATTATAACGGTTATAATGGTAATAATAATATTAATAACGTTAAAAATGATAATAACGATAATAGCGATAATAACGATAATAACGATAATAACGATAATAACGAATATAAAGATACTGACGATAATAACTGTAATAACTATAATAACTATAATAACGATAATGACGATCAGAACGTTTATTACAATAATGATGATAATATCGATGATAACGAAAATAACGGTAATAAAGATAATATCATTAATAACGGTAATGACGATAATAACGATAATAAGGGTAATAACTATAATAGCGATAATTACGATAATAACGATAATAACGCTTATAAAGATAGCAACGGTAATAACAGAATTAACAGTTATAAGGATTAAATATAATAACTATAATAACGATAATAATGCTAACGATAACAAAGATTATACCGGTTATAACGATAATAAGGATAATAAGGAGAATAATGATAATAACGATGATAATGATAATAACGATAATAACGTTAATAATAATTATAAAAAAATTAATAATAATAATAATATTAATTATAATAATTATAACGATAATAAAGATAATAATGATAATAACGATGATAACTTTAATAAAAATAATAAGTACAATAACGATAATAACGATAATAGCAATATCAACGATAATAACGATGATAACGATCATAACTATAATAACGTTAATCGATAAGAACGATGATAACTAGAATTACGATGATAACGATAATAAAGACAATATCGATAATAACGACAATTACGGTAATAACTATAATAACGATAATAACCATGATATCGATCAGATCGATAATAAAGATCAGTACCAAAATAACGATAATAACGATAATTACGATAATGACGATAATAACGATAATAACGAATATGATGATAATAACCATAATAGCGATAGTAACCTTAATAATGATAATAATGGAAATAACGATAATAACGACGAGAATGATAATAACCATAATAACGATAATAACGACCACAAAGGTAATAACGATAATAACGATAAAAGTAATAATTTTAATAATAATACTAATAATAAAACGTTAATGACGATAATAACAATAATGACGATAAACACGATAATAACGATAATTACAACAATACTAATAATAATAACGATATTAAAGAAAATAACGATAATAACGGTTATTACGGTAACAACATTAATAACGATACTAACAATAATAAAAATAATAATAACGATGTTAATGATAATAATGAAAATAACGATAATAACGATAATGACGATTATAACGATAAGGCTATACGAACGATAATAAAGATTATAACGACAGTAACTATAATAAAGGTAATAACTATAGTAACGATAAAGATAATAACGATAATTGCGATAATAACGATAATAACGATAATAACGATAATAACGATAATAATAAAAATAATAGCGATAATTACTCTAATAATGATATTAACAGTAATAACGATTATAACAATAAAAACAATTATAACGAAAATTTCAATAATAGCGATAATTACGATATTAAAGATGATGACCATATAACGATAATAGGGATAATAACTATAATAATTGTAAAACAATAATAAAACCAATAATAACGATAATAACCTTTATAACGGTTGAAACGATAATAACAATAATATATATAATACCAATAATAAGTATTACATTTAAGATAGTAACTATGATAATGATAATAACGTTAATCAATTATAACGAAAATAACGATAATAACGATGATAACCGTAATAAAGGTAATGAAGACTATATTGGTAATAACGAAAATAAAGATAATAACAATGGTATCTATATTACCGTTAATAACTTTAATAACGATAATAATAAATATAATAATAATAATAATAATAATAATAATTATAATAACAATAATAACGATAATAACGGTATTAAAGATAATAACGGCAATAACGATAAAAAGTATGATAACGACAATAACGATAAAAACAATAATAACGGTAAAAACGATAATAACGGTGAAACGATAATAAAAGCAATAATAACTGTCATAACCTTAATAGCGATAATAACGACATTTACAGAAATAACTATAATAAATAAATATAATAAATAACTATAATAAAGATAATAACGGCAATAACGATAAAAAGTATGATAACGACAATAACGATAAAAACAATAATAACGGTAAAAACGATAATAACGGTGAAACGATAATAAAAGCAATAATAACTGTCATAACCTTAATAGCGATAATAACGACATTTACAGAAATAACTATAATAAATAAATATAATAAATAACTATAATAAAGATAATAACGGCAATAACGATAATAAGTGTGATAACGGTAATAACAAAAATAATGATAAGACTATCTGAACGATAATAAGGATAAAAACGAGAATAAAGAAAATAACGATAATAACGATAGTAAAAATAATATCGATAATAATAATAATAATAATGACAACACCGATATTAAAGATAATCACGATAATGACAATTATAAAAGTAATAATTTTTATAATTACGATAATAACTATAATAACGAATATAAAGATAATGACGATAATAACGGTAATAAAGAGAATAACGGTAATAATAATAATAATAACGATAATAAAGATAATTCCGATAATAAATATTACAACGATTATTACAATAATAACTATTATAACGAATATTACGATAATAACGGAAATAACGATTACAACCATAATAACGATAATAGCGTCAAAAACGAAAATAAGAGTAATAATAACGGTAATAACGATAATAACGATAAAAATGATAGTAATGTTTATAACAATAATAAATATATAAACAATAATATCGATAATAACATTTATAACGATAAAAATAATAACGATAATAACGATTATGACGATTATAAGGATAATAACGATTAGGACGATAATAACGGGAAAAACGAAAATATCGATAATTACAATAATAAGGTTTATTATGTTAATAACTATAATAATAATAATAATAATGAAATTAACAATAATAACGATACAAACGACAAGAGCGATAATGACGAAAATACCTATAATAACGATAACGATAATAACGATTATAGAGGTAATAACGATAATTACGATAATAACGATAATAACGGTAATAATGATAATAACGATATTAACAATTATAACGATAATAACGGAAATAACGTTAATATCGTTTATCAAGATAATAACGATATTATTAATAATAATAACGATAATAGCGATTATTACGATAATACAGATAATAACAGTAATAAATATAATACAGAGAATAATAATAATAATAACGATAATAATGGTTATAACGAAAATAACGATAATAACTATTATAACAATTATAACGATAATAAAGATAATAAAGATAATTACTATTTTAACAATAATAACGGTAATAACGATAATAACGGCAATAAAGATAATATAAAAGAATAATAACGATAATAACGAGAATAAGGATAAGAATAAAAATAATAATGATAATAACAATTATAACTTTAAGAACGATTATAAACATAACAACTATAATAACGATAATAATTACTGTAACTACAACAACGATAACAACGATAATAATGATAATAACGACAATATCTATAATAATAACGATAAAAACGATAATATTTATAATAAATATAATAAAAATAATAATAACGAAAATAACTATAATAATGATAATAACGATAATAACAGTAGTATAGATAATAATAATAATAATAACGATAGCAATGGTAGTAACGATAATAAGTCGAATAAATATAATAAGGACAATAACGATAATAACATCATTAACGATGATAACGATAATAGTATTAATAATAATGCTGATAATAATAATAACTTTAATGACGACAATAACGATAATAACATCATTAACGATGATAACGATAATAGTATTAATAATAATGCTGATAATAATAATAACTTTAATGACGACAATAACGATAATAACGATAATAAATATAATAACAATAACGGAAATAACGATTATATAGGTAATAACGATAATGACGGTAAACAAGGTAATTATAATAATAATAACGATAATAACGGTAATAACGACAAAAACGATAACAACGATAATAACGATAATACCCATAATAACGTCAAGAAGGATATTAAAGATAATAACTATAACAAGGATAACGATAATAACGATAATATCGATAGTAACGATAGGAAGATAAGAACGATTACAAAGATGATAGGAACAATAACGATATTAAGGATAATAACTATGAAAACGATAATAACGATAATAATAATAATAATAACGATAATAACGATTATTACGATAAAAAATATAATAAAGATAACAAGGATAATACTGATATCAACGATAATAACGATAATAACTATTATAACTATTATAATGATAATAATGATAATAACTATACTACCGCTAATAATAATAATAATATCGCTATAACGAAAAAAGCGGAAATAAAGAT
Organism: Vespa velutina; assembly: GCF_912470025.1. Classification (NCBI taxonomy): domain Eukaryota; kingdom Metazoa; phylum Arthropoda; class Insecta; order Hymenoptera; family Vespidae; genus Vespa; species Vespa velutina. Next base: position 332,141 of record NW_025920073.1, read on the forward strand.
AGTAACGAAAATAAAGATAATAACGCGAGTAACGATATGGACGATAATAATGATAATAACTACAATAAAAATAATAACAATAAAAACGGTAATAACAATAACAAAGTAAATAACGAAAATGACAATAATAACGATAATAAGGTTTATAACGATAATTATAATAATAATAACGGAAATAACAATAATAATGACAATAACGACAATAACGATAATAACGATAGTGAATATAATAAGAATAATAACTTTAAGACGATATGAACGATAATTACGATAATAGCGATAATAAGGATAATAACGATAATAACAGCAATAACGATAATAACGACAACAACGATAATAATATTAATAAGTATAAAAATAATAATAATAATAACGATAATGACGATAAAAAGGATAACAACGATAATAACGATAGTATCGATAGAGAAAATAATAATAACGGTAATAACCATAATAACGATAATAAAGATTATAACGAAAATAACGATTATAACAATAATAACGATAATAACTATTATAAGTATCGTAACGATAATAAAAATAAAAACGATAATAACGATTATAACAATAATAACGATTATAACAATAACAACGATAGTAACGGTAATAACGATAATAACGTTAATAACGACAATAAAGATAATAATAAAAGTAATATCGATAATAACGGCAATAACGGTATTAACGATTGTCTCGATAATGACGATAATAATAGTTTTAATAACGATAATAATATTAATAATATCTATTATATCGATTACAACGAAAATAACGATAATAACGATAATAAGGATTATAATGGTTATAACTGCAACAACGATTATAACGCTGATAAAGGCTAACGATAATAACCATAATAAAGTTAATAACGATACCGATAATGACGATTATAACGGTTATAACGATAATAACGATAATAATTATAATAATTATAATAACGTTAAAAACGATTATACGAATATAATTATAATAATACTGATAATAACGATTCCAATGATAATAAAGATTATATTTACAATACCGGGAATCGCAATAATAATAGCATTAATAATCATAATAATGATAATAAAGACAATAACCTTTATAATAATATTAATAAAAATAATAACGATAATAATGATAATAGGGACAATAGCAAAAATAAGGATAATAAAAATAATAACGGTAACGATAATAGCTATTATAATGATTAAAATAATAATAGTAACGATAATAACGATAATAACGATAGTAACGACAATAGCGATAGTAATGATTATAATTATAATAACGATAACTACCATAACGATTATAACGGTAATAATGATAAAAACGATACTTAAACTAATTATAACCATTATATCGATAATAATAAAGATAATAACTATACTACCGATATCAACGATAATAACAAGAAAAAAATAATAAATATTATAACTATAACATTGAAAATAACGATAATAAAGTTAAAAATAATAATGATAACTATAATAACTGTAATAACGATAACGATAATAACGTTTACAACGGTAGAAACTATAATAAAGATAATAATAATATTAATGGTAATATTGATAATAACGATAAGGATTATATCGATTATATTGGTATTAACGACAGTAAGGTAATTACGATAATAACGGAAATTACAATAATAACCGGAATAACGATAATAATAATATTAATAATGATAATAACGATAATAACGGCAATAGGGATAATAACAATAATAATAACGATAATAACAACAATAATGCTAATAGCGACAATAGCGAAAATAAAGTTAATAATGATAATTATGATAACAATGATAATAATGATAATAACGACAATAGCGATTGTAACCGTAATAGCGATAATAAAGAAAATAATAGTAATATTAAACATTATAATGATAATAACTATACCATAGAAAATAACGATAATAATATTAATAATGATAATAAAAATAATTATAACCACAATAATGATTATAACGATAATAACGATATTAACGATAATAACGATATTAACGGTAATAACGATAGTATCGATAATAACGGTAATAACGAAAACGATAATAACGATTCCAACGGTAATAACGATAATAAAGATTCTGACGAAATTAACGATAACAACTGTATTAACGGTAATAGCGATAATAAGGAGAATAACAATAATTACGATAATAACGAAAAACACGATAACGTTAATAAATATTATATCTATAACGATAATAATGGTTAAAACGGTAGTAACGATAATAACGAATATTGCGATTATAATGATAATGACGGTAATAACGATATATTCGATAATAACTATTAAAATTATAAAAACGGTAACGACGGAAATAACGGTTATAGAGGTTAACGATAATAACGAATTTATAATAATAACGCTCACGATAATAACGATTATACTGGTAATAACGATAATAACGATAAAAATAATAATAGTGATAATAATGAGAATTCCGATAATAATAATAATAATAAAGATAATAACGATAATAACGATAATATTAATAATAATAAGGGTAATAACGGTAGTTACGATAAAACCGGTAATAACTGTAATATCGATAATAACAATAATAAATATATTAAAAAGAATATGGATAATAACAATAATAACGATTTAAACGATAATAAGGGTAATAAAGATTATAACGATAATAACAATGTAAAAGATAATAACGGTAATTATTATAATAACGATAGTAACAATAATGACGTTAATAACAATAACAATAATGACGGTAATAACAGTAGTTACGATAATAAAGGTAATAATGTTAATAATAGGTGATAACGATTATAACGATAATAATGATAATAACGTTTACAACCCTAATAACTATATTAACGATAATCACTATAATAACGTTAATAACGATATCGATAAAAACGATTATACGATAAAAACGATAATAAAAATTATGACGAAATTAACGATAACAACTGTATTAACGGTAATAACGATAATGACGATAATAGGCATAGTAACGATAATGAAATAGCGGTTACAACGATAACGTTAATACCGATTAAAACGATAGGAAAGATAAAAAATAAAATAACGATTAAAATGATAATAACGATAATTACGTAAATAACGATAATAAAGGCAACCATGGTGATAACGTTTGTAATTGTTAACGATAATACCTATAATAAAAATAATAACGCTAACGATAATAACAAAAATACCGGTATGAAAGATATTAACGATTATAAAGATTATAACGATAAAAACGAAAATAATAATAATAATAACGATAATAACGATAATAGCGATAATAAAAATAATAACGATAATAACGGGAAAATTGATAATAATAATAATAGTAACGTTAATAATGATAAAAACGATAATAACGATAATAACGATAAGATGATAAGAACAATAATAACGATAATAACGACAAGAGCGATTTTAATGAAAGTAACCATAATAAGAATAACGATAATAGAGACTATAAAGGTAATAGCACTAATAACGATAATATCTTTTAAAACGAAAGTTCCAATAATAACGATAATGACGATAGTAACATTAACAATAGTTATAATAATAATAATAACGATAATAACAATAAAAATTATTATAACGATAACTATAATAAGGATTACGTTAATAACGATAATAACGATTATTACGATAATAGCGATTATGAAGATAAGAACGATAATAACGAATATAACGATAATGACGATAATAACGGTAAAGACGAAAACGATAATAACGATTATAACAGCTGTAACTATAATAAATATAATAACGATAATAACGGTAATAACCATAATAATGATAGTGAAGATAATAACGATAAAAGCGATTATAACTATAATAACGGTAACAACGATAATATCGGTTATAAGGATTAACAATAATGAAGATCATAAAGATAATAACGATAGTAATCATAATAATAACGATAATAAGGGTAATGACGATAATAATGATAAAAAAAATGATAATAACTATAATATCGATAATAATGATAACAATGATAATAACGATAACAACGGTAGTAACGAAAATAAAGATATTAACGATTATAATGATAATAACAGTGACGATTATAACGGTTGTAACGGTAGTAAAGATACTAATGATAGTAAGGTTATAACGGGAATAAAAATAATAATTTAAAAAACGATAATAACGATATCGATAACAACGATTATAACGGTAGTAACGATATTAACGAAAATAACGATAATAATGATAATAACAGTAATAACGATAATAGCGATAACTATAAGAAGGGAACGATAATAACGATTATAACTGTAATAACGATAAGAACGGTAGTAATGATAATAATATCGATAATAGCGTTAAAACGATGAAAATGAAAATAACGATAATAACTTTAATAACGATAATAACGATATTAAAGATAATAATGATAATAACTATAATAATAATAATAATAATAATAATAACCCTAATAACGGTAATAACGATAAACACGATAGTAACAGCAATAGTAGTAATAATACCGTTAATAACGATAATAATAACCATAATTACTATAGTAACGAAAATAACGATAATAACGATAGTTATTATTACAACAATAATAACGATAATAACGATAACAACGATAATATCGAAAATAACGATAATATAGATAATAACTATATTAATGATAATAACGATAATGACTATATTAAAAATAATAAAGTTAATAATAATAATAATAGTAATAAAGAAAATGACGATGATAACGATAAGAACGTTAATAATGATAATAATAGAGATAATAACGGTAAAAAGACAAAAACGATAATAACGATAATAAAGATAATAAAGTTGACAACGTTAATAATAATAATAATATCAATAACGAAAATATCGATAATAACAATAATAACGATAATTACGATTGTAATAACAATAGTAAAGTTAATAACGAAAATAACGATAATAACGACAATAACTATAACTATAATGGCGATAGCGATAATAACCTAAGAAAGATTATAAAAATAAAAGCGATTATAACTGTATAACGAAAATAACGAACATAACGACAATATCGATAAAAACGTTAATAACGATAATAAAGGTAATAATAATATTAATAACGAAAATGAAGATAATAACGATAATAACGTCAATAACAGTAACTATAGTAACGATAACGAAAATAAAATTAAAACGATTTTAACGATAATAACGATAATAACTATAATAATAATATTAATGAAGATAATAACAGTAATAACGATAAAAAGAATATAACGATAGTAATTATAATAAGAGTTATAATAACGATAATAACGATAATAACGATAATAATGATAATAAAGATAATAGCGAAAATATCGATAATAAAGTTAATAATGATTATGATCAAAATATCTATATTAACCATAATAACGATAGTAATGTTTATAAGGATAACGAAAACAACGACTCTAACGTTAGTAAAGATAATAAAGAGAAAAACAATAATAATGTTCATATCGATAATAATTATAATAACGATAATAAAGTTTATAACGATTATAACTGATATAACTGTAAAAACGGTGATAATGATTCACCATAATAACTATAATAACGATTATAACGACAACGACAGTAATGATTATAACGGTCATAACGATAATAACAATAATAATAACGATAATAACGAGAATAACGATAATAAAGATTAGAACGATAATAAAAAGAATAACGATAAAAACGGTAATAATGGTAAAACTTAATAACGACAATAATTACAACGATAAAAACGGTAATAACGGTAACAAAGATAACGGTAATAACGATTATATCGGTAATAACGATAAGAACGATAATGACGATTATAACGGTAATAACGATAATAACGATAATAACGATAATAACCATAATAACGATATTAAAGATTATAACAATAATAAATATAATAACTATTATAATGATAATAAATATTATAACGATAAAGGTAATAAGAATATAACGGAAATAACGATAATAAAGATAATAACGATAATATCGATTATAACGATAATAACGGTACCAACGGTAATAACAGAATTAAAGAATAATGATATTAACTATAATAACGATAATAACGATATCGATAATAACGAATATATCGGTAATAACGGTAATAACGGTGATAACAATAATAACGGTAAAAACTACAATAATAATAATAATAATAATAACGATAATAACGATTATAAATATAATTACGATAATAACGATTGTAACGATAATAAATATAATAACGATAATGACGATAATAATAATATTAATAGCGATAATAACGATAAAAACAATAATAACGTTAATACGTTCATAATAATAATAATGATGATAATAAAGATAATAACATTTTAGCTATAAAAACGGTAATTACTATAATAAAGTTAATAACGACAATTACGGTAATAACGGTAATAACGATAATAACGATGATAACGATATTAAGATTATAACAATAATAACTATATTAACGATAATAACAATGAAAACGCTTATAACGATAACAATAATAACGATTATATCAGTAGTAAAGATATTAACGAAAATAACGATAATTATGATAATAACGGTAGTAACAATAATAGAGATAGTAAAGATTATAACGATAATAACAGTAACAACTGTAATAACGGAAATAAATATTCACGATAATTACGATTATAACGATAAAACGATATCGATAATAACGATTATAATGGGAGTAACGATTTTAAAAATAATTATGATAATAATGGTAATAACGATAGTAACGATAATAACTATTTTGAAGATTATAAGTATAATAACTATATTAGCGATACTAACGATAATAATGATATCGATAATTACGCTTATAAGGGTATTAATGAAAATAGAGATTATAAAGATGACGATAATGACGAGAATAACGACAGTCAAGATATTAACGATAATGATGATTATAATATTAATTACGGTTATAAAGATTATAACGATATTAACGATAATAAATGTAATTATGATAATAACGGTAATAACGATAACAGAGATAATGAAGTTTATATAGATAATAACGGTAACAACGGTAATGACGGAAATAGAGATTAACGATAATAGCCACTATAACAATAATAACGATAACGATAATAACGATAACGATAATAACGATAACAACGATAATAATAATAATAATAACGGTAATAACGATAATAATAGTAATCATAACAATAACGGTAATAACGATAATACCTGTAAAAACGGTAATAATTATAAAAATGAAAATAACGATTATATCGTTAATAACAATAATAACGATAATATCGATAATAACGATATTAATAATAATAATAACGTTAAAATCATTAAAAACGATAATAACTATAATAAAGGTAAAAAAGGAAATAACGATAATAACATTAATAATAACGGTAATAATGATAATAACGATAATAACGATAGTAACGTTAATAATAGTAATAATAACGATAAAAACGATAATATAGAAAAAACGATTATAACCATAAGAACTATATTAACGATATTATCGATAATAACGTTTATTACCATAACGAAAACAACGATAATAAATATGGTAACGATATAAATGAAAATAACGATTATAATGATGTTAACGATAATGACTATAATAACGATAATAGATATTATAACGATAATAATGGTAACAATGGTAAGAACGGCGATAATGGTAAGCGATAATAACCATACTAAGGATAATAACGATTCTAGCGATAATTACTATACAAACGATAATAACGATATTGACGATAGTAACAATAATTCATTATTAAAAATAAAAGGTAATAACTGTTACAACGGTAATAACGCTTATATGGTTAATAACGGTAATAACGGTAGTAACGATATTAACGACAATAATGTTTAGTACGATAATAATGATAATAATATTTATAACGATAATAACGATAATAACGTTAATAACGATAATAACGATAATAAAGTTAATAACGATAATAACGTTTACGATATACACTGTTGTAACGGTAATAACGATAGTAATGGTACTAATTGAAATAACAATAATAACGATAATCACGATAATAATAGTAATAATAACGATAGTAGCGATAATAATGATAATAACGATTATAACTATGTAGCCATAAGACGATAAGAACGAAAATAAAGATAATAACAGCTATAACGATAATAAAGATAGTAGCTATAATAAGGATAACGATAATAACCATGATGACGGTAATAACGATAATAACGACAGTAACGATACCAATGATAAAAATAATGAAAATAAGTATAGTAACAGTAACTACTATAATAACAATAATAACGATAATAACGGTAATAGTTACAATAATAACTAATAAAAAAGATAATAACGATAATATCAATAATAAAGATAACGATAATCTAGTTTATAACGGTAATAACGATAATAACGGTACTTACTGTAAAAATGATATTAACGATCATCACCATAATAATAGTAATAATAACGACAATAATGATAATATTGATAATAACGCTAATAATGATAATAACGATAACGATAATAACGATTATAACGGTAAAAACGATAATAACGATAATAACGATAATAACAATAATAACTATAATAAAAATGATATTAACGATAATAACGATAATAATGATATTGACGATAATAACGTTTATAACGATAATAACTATAATAACAATAAAATGAAAATAACGATACCAACGATAATAATGATTTTAACGATAATATCGGTAATAAGGATAATAACGATAATAACAATAATTACGTTAATGATGATAACGATAATATTGGTTATAACGGTAGAAACGATAATAAAGGTAATAACGATATTTACGGTTATAACGATAATAAAGATAATAACGTTTTCAACCCTAATAACTATGATAAATATAATCACGATTTTAACGTTTATAACGTATTGATTGATACGTTTATAATGGTAGTAACGATAAGAGCAAAAATAAGGATTATATTGATATTAACGATAATAATGATAATAACGTTAATAACTATTATAATGGTAATGAAGATAACAACGGTAAAAACGGTTATAAAGGTTAACGATAATAATTATAATAACGATAATAACTCTAACGGTTATAACGATTGTACTGGTATTAACGGTAATAAATATAATAACGATAATAACGATAATGAAAAAAATTACGACAAAAATAATAATAGCGATAATAATATTATTATCGATAATAATAATAATTATAACGTTATTAATGATAATAACGTTAATAACGATAATATCAATAATAACAGTAATAATGGTGATAACAATTTAATCGAATACGATAGCGAAAGTAACGATTACAACGGTAGTAACGATAATACAGATATTAACGATAATACGGTAATAACGGTAATACCGATAATAACGAAAATAGCGATATTAACGACATTAACAATAATAACGGTAGCAACAGTAATAACGGTTATAAAGTTTAACGTTAATAACGACAATAACGATAACACCGGTAACCATAATAACGATTACATCGGTAATATCGACAATAACGATAATAACGATAAAAAAGATATAAACGATTATATCTATAATAACGGTAATAAGGATAATAACGATAATAACTGTAATAGCGATAACGATAATAACGATTATAACGTTAATAAAAACGATAAAGACGAAATTAACGATTACAACTTGATTAATGATAATAACTATAACAGCGATAACAACGATAATAACGAGACTAACGATAGTAACGACAATATCGATAATAACAGTAATAATGATAATAACGGTAATACCGATAGTAAAGGTAATAAAAATAAATACGTTACCAATGATAATAATGATAATCACGGTAATATGGATAACAACGATAAAACCGGTAATAACGATAACGATGACAACGAATATAACGGTAGTAAAGATAATAAGGATAATAACGATAAAAACGGTAATAATAAAGGTAATAACAATAATAACTATTTTAACGATAATAACGATAATGACGGCAATAATAATAATAACATTAATAACGAAAATAACTGATAATAAATGTAATAATAATAATAATAACGATAATAACTGTAATAATGGTAATAACGATAATAAGGATAATTATGATATTAACGATGATTACGGTAAAAACTATATTAACGATAATAACTATATTAACGATAATAACGGAAATTACGACAATAACAATAATAACGGTAATAAGGTTAAAATAGATTTAATTAAACTATTAAAATAGGTAACGATAATAACGATAAATAAGGTTTATAACGTTAGTAAAGGTAATAACGGTAATAACGGTAATAACGTGAGTAGCGATAATACTAGAAATATTTACGATAATAACGATAATAACGATAATGACGATTATAACGATAATAACGGTACAACGGAAATGACGGATATAAATATTAACCATAATAACGATTTTAACGATAATAAAACTTCAATTTCAATAACAACATAAATATCGATAGTAACGACAAAAACGTTTATAACGATAATAACGGGAATGACAGTAATAACGGGTTAAGAGATAAGGATAATAACGATAACAACGTAAATAAGGACAATAATGATAATAATAGTAATGAAAACGATAATAACGATAATAACTATTATAACGAGAATAACGTCATTAAAGAACATTACAATGATAAGTATATTAACAATAATAACGATAATAATGTTTATAACTTCACCGATAGTAACTAAGATAACGGTAGAACCGATAATAACTGTAATAACGGTAATAACAATCATAACAATAATAACGGTAAGACGATAAGAACGATAATAACGACAATAACGATTATAACAAGAAAAATTACTTTAACGATAATAACGATAATAACGATAATCAAGATAATTATATTAATAATATCAATAGTAAAGATAATAACGATAATAACGATAATAACGATAATAACGATAATATCATTAATAACGGTAATAATAATAATAATAGTAATAACGGTAATAATGATAATAACGATAATAACAATATTAATAATAATAATAACGATACTATCGATAATAACGATATTAAGGATAATAAAGACTATAACGAAAATAACGGAAACAACGGTATTATTGTGATATATTATAATTATTATAATTATTGTGATAAATATTAACGAAAATAACGATAATAACGATAACGAAAATAACGTTTATAACTGTAGTAAAGATAATGACGATAAATATGTTAATAAATATAATGACGATAATAACAATAATAACAAAAATATTAAGTATAAAGCGATAATAAGGATAATAACGATAATAACGGAAAAATAGGGAATAACGACAATAATAATAATAAATACGATATTAATGATAATAACGTTAATTACGGTAATTACGCTAACGATAATAACGATAATTACTATATATATGTATTATAAAGTTAGTAAAGGTAATAACGGTAATAACGGTAATAACTAGAATTAGGTTAATAATTATAATAATAATAACGATAATAACGATAATTACAATAATAAATTTTCAAAGAATAATAATTATGATAATACCGAAAATATCGATAATAACCGTAATAACGGTAATAACGATAATAAAGACAATGACTTTAATAAAGGTAATAATAATAATAATAATAAACTCAATAACGATAATAACGATAAAAACGACAATAACGATCATAACGATAATAATGAAAATAACGATAATAACTATAATAACAGTAATAACTATACTAACGATAATAACGATAACAACGACAATAACGATAATAACGATAATAACGATAACGATATTAATGATTATAACTGTAACAACGATAATATCCATATTAACTATAATAACGATAATAACGATAAAAATACTATTAAAAACGAAATAACGATAATAAAGATAATAACGATAATAACGATATTAACGTTAATAACGATAATAACGATAATAACGATAATAAAGTTTATAACGATGATAACGGAGACAACTGTGATAACGTTTATAAAGGTTAACGATAATACCTATAATAAGAATACTAACGCTAACGATAATAATGATTATACCGGTAAGAACGATAATAACGTTTATAACGATAATAACGATAATAACGATAAAAAAGATAATAATCATAACAATAACGATAATTCCGATAATAGCGATAGTAAAGAGAATTACGATAATGATAATTATAATAGTTATAATAACGAAAATAAAGATAATAATAATAATAACCATAATAACGGTAATATTAATAATAATAAGGGAAATAAATGTAGTTACGATAAAAACGATAATATCGATTATAACGATAATAACGATAATAACGATAATAAGGATAATAAAGATTATAACGAAATTAGCGATTTTAACTGATAATAACGGTAATAAGGATAATAACGATAATAACGGTGAAAACGATAATAACGATAATAACAATAATAACTTTAATAACGATAAAAAGATAATAACGATAATAAAGTAATAACAATAATAACTATATTATCGATAATAACGATAATAACGATTATAACGATTACGATAATAACGATAATAACGATAATAAAGGATATATCTATAATATCGATAATAACGAAAATAACGATAATAATAATATTAATAACGATAAAAACGAAGTAAAGATAATAACGATAATATCAACAATAACAATAATAACGATAATAACGGTAATAACGGTGATAACGATAAATACAATAATAATGATAATAACGATAATAACAAATAAAACGATAACATCGATAATAACATTAATGACGATAATAACAATAATTATAACGGTCATATCGATATTAATAAAAATAACAACGGTAATAACGATAATAATGAGAGTAACAATAATAATAATAATAATACCGATAATAGTGATAATAAAGATAATAGCTATATTAATGTTAGCGATAATAAGATTATACCGATAGTAACGATAATAACGAAAATAACGGTATTAACGATAACAACGTTAATAAGGGTGATAAAGATAAACGATAATAACGATAATAGCTATAATAACGATAATAACAAAAATAACGGTAAAAACGGTAATAATGATAAAATAATTAAATTAACGATAATAACGATAATACGATTCTACCGGTAATAAAGATAATAACAATTATAACTATAATCCCGTTGATAACGATAATGAAGATTAAAACAGCAGTTACTATTTTAACAATAATTATGATAATAACGTTTATAACGTGAACAATTATAACGAAAATATCGACTATAATGATAATAAGGATAATAAAGATAATAACGGTATAACGAATATAACGATGTAAATGGTATCAACGGTAATAACGGTGGTAAAGATTAAAGATAAAAACGATAATAAAGATAACGATAAAATCAATTATAACGATAATAACGATACTAACGATAATAAAAATAATAATAACAATAATAACAATAATAACGTTATAAAGTGTAATATCGTTAATAACGATATTCACTATTATAATAGTAATAGTAACGATAATAATTATAATAACAATAATGATGATAAAAAATATTATTACAATAATAACTATATTAACGATATGAACGATCATAATGATAATAACGATAACAACAGCAACTATTATATCAGTTGAAACGATAATAAAGATAACGATAAAAACGTTAATAAAGATAATAACGATAATTACGATAACAACGGTAATAACGATAAAACGATAATGATAATAAGCATTATAACGCTAAAAACGATAGTAACAATAATAATGATAGTAATAATAATAACGGTATTAATGTTTATAACGATAATAACGATAATTACGATTATAACGTTAATAACGGTAATAAAGTTGATATCGTTAATGACGATAATAATAACATTAATAATATCAATAACGATAATAACGTAATTAATGATAATAACGATAAAAAAGATAACTATAATTACGATTATAACGGTTATAACGATTATAACGATAACAACGAAAATAACGATAATTACAATAATATCGAGAATTACTGTAATTACGATAATAATAATAATAATAACAGTAACAACGACAATAATGATAATAACGACAAAAAAGATAATAACGATAATAACGATTATAACAATAATAATAATATTAACGATAATAACGATAATAACGTTTATAACGGGAATGGTAATAACGCTAATAACGATAATAACGATTATAACGGTAATCACGATGATTATACTAATAATAACGATAATAACAAAAATAAAGATAATAACGATAATAATGTTAATAATACAGTTAATTACGATTTTAATTATAATAATAACGATAATAATTATAATAACGATTATAACGATAATCACAATAATGACTATTATAATGATAATAACGGTAATAACGTTAATAATTATAATAACGATAATATCAAAAATAACGATTATCAGAATGATAACTATATTAACGATAATTACGATTATATATAACGATAACGATATTAACTATTATAACGGTTGTAACGATAATAACGATAATAACGGTAATAACGATCATAACGATAATAACGATAAGACGACAAGAATGATAAAAACGATAATAACTATAATAAGGAAAATAGCGATAATTACGACAATAACGATAAAAAAGACAATAACAACAATAACAATTATAAAAATAGTTACTGTTTTAAAGATAATAACAATAATAACCATAACAACGCAAATAACGATAATAACTATAATAACGATAACAACATTAATAACGATGGTAATAATATTAATAACGATAATAACGATAATAAGGATAAGATCGATATTAATAATTTTAATAAAGATAATAACGATAATGGCGATAATTAAGATTATATCAATAATAAGTGTAATAACGATAAAAGCGATAATAACACTAATTAAGGTAATAAAGATTATAACAATAATAAGTATGTTAACGATAATAACAATAATGACGATTATGACGATAACGATAATAACGATTATAATGGTAGTGACGATGATAACGAAAATAACGATTATATTGATAATAATCATAATAATGATAATAACGATAATTACAATTCTATATTAAGGAAAACAACGATAGTAAAGAAAATAACTAAAACAGCAATAAAAACGGTAATTACAATAATAATTACGATAATAACGTTATTAATAATAATTATGATAACGATAACATCGCAAATAACAATATAATGATTATAACGTTATTAACGTTAATAAAGATTATAATAATAAAAATAACGATAATAGCCATAATAACGATAATACCGGTAATAATTATAATAACAATTTTAGCAACAATAACGATAATAACAATAATAATGATAAAAATTATTATAACGATAATAACTATAACAAAGATAAATATACTAATAATAACGATAATTACGGTAATATCGATAATAATGATTACGATAATAACGATAACAAAGGTAGTAACGATAATAGCGAAAAAAACGATTATAATAATAATAACGATTATAGCGATAATAACGATAATAAAGATAATAACGGTAATAACAATAATAACGATAATAACGAAAATAGCGATAATGATGATAACAACAATAATAACGAAAATAACTATAACATGGTTAACAATAAAAATATTAAATATAATAACGTTAATAACGATAAGAATAACGATAATAACTATATTAACAATAATAACGATAATATAGATAATTACTCTCATAACGATAATAACGATAATAAAGATAATATTAATTATAATGACGATAATAACGATAATGAAGGTAATAATAATAATAATAAGGATAATAATCGTAATAACCATAATAATGATAATAACGATTACAAATGTAATAAGGATAACGATAATATGGATTATAACGGTAATGACAATAATAACAATAATAACGATACTAATAAATATTATAACGATAATAACGATAATAACGATAATAAAGTAATAAGAATAATTATTACGATAATAACTAAAAAACGATAATAAATATAATAACGGTTATAAGGTTAATAACGATTTTGACGATTATCACGTTAAGAAAGATAATAATAGTAATAAAATCGATAATAACTTTAATAATAACTATAAGAACGATAATAACGATAAAAACGATAATAATAACAATAGTAATGATAATAACGATAATAACGAGAATTACCACACTAACAATAATAACGATAATAATATTAATAACGTTAATAATAATAATTGTAACGAAAATAATGATAATAACGATAATAACGATAATATCGATGATAACGACAATAACTAAAATAACGATATTAATGGTAATAACGGTAATATCGATAATAACATTAAAGATAATAACGCTTATAACGATAATAAGGATATTAACAAGAATATTGATAATAACGATAACAACAATTATAACGGTAATAACGGTAATAATGATAATAAGGATTCTGATGATATTAACAATAATAACTGTATTAACGGTAATAACGACAATAAAGATATTTACGATAATAACGAAAATAACGCTAACAACGATAATAACGATAATAATGTTAACACCGCTAACCATAATAACGATTATACCGGTAATATCGACAATAACAAAAATAACGATAATAACGATATTAACAAATATGACGATAATAACAAATATAACGAAATTAACGATAATAATGATAATAAACATATTAACGATTATATCTATAATAACTGTAATAAGTACAATAACGATAATTAAGATATTAACGATTATATCTATAATAACTGTAATAAGGATAATAAAGATAATAACGGTCATAGCGATAACGATAATAACGATACTAACGGTAATAACGATAATAAATATTATGACGAAATTAGCATTAACAACTGTTTTAACTGTAATATCGATTATATCGATAATAACTATACTAACGATAATAAGGATAATAAATATTATAACGATAATAACGATCTTAACGATAATATCGGTAATAAGGATAATTACGATAATAACATTAATTACGATAATGACAATAACTAAGCGAATAACGTTAAGATCGATATTAACAGTAATAACGTTAATAACGATATTAACGATAATAAATATTATATTAATAAGAACCATATTAACGATAATATCGATAATAATGATAATAACGATAAAAACGTTACAACGATTATAATAATAACAATAACGATAATAACGTTAATAAGGATAATATCGATAATAACGGTAGTAAAGGTAAAACGATAATAACGATAATATCTATCACGGTAATAACGGTAAAAACGGTAATAACGATAATAACGATAATAACGATAATAACGATAATAACGATAACGATAATAACGATTATAAAGGTAAAAACGATAATAACGACAATAACGAATATAACGATAATAATAATAATAATAACGAAAATAATGATAATATCGAATATATCGATAATAGCGACAATAACGATAATAACGACAAAAGCGATAATAAAGATAATTACGATAATAACAATTATAGCTATATTAAAGATAGAAATGATAATAACGTATATAACGAGATCTGTAATAAAGGTACTAACGATCATAACGATAATCACGATAACTGTAGTAATAATAACAATAATAACGATAATGATTATAATAACGATGATAACGATAATAATTATAACAACGACAATAACAGTAATAATAGTAAAAACGATCACAACGATAAACACGATAACAGTAGTAATAATAACGAAAATAACGTTAAAAACGAAAATAATGAATAAAACGATACTAACAATAACAAAGTTAATAAAAATAGTAATAATAATAACGATAATAAAGATAATAAGTACAATAACGACATTAATAATAATAATGACGATAATAACGATAAAAAAAAATAGCGATACTGAAAATCATAACGATAATAACAAAAATAACGAAAATAACGGTAATAATAATAATAATAACGATAATAACTGGTATAACGGTAAACCGATAGTAACGATAACTTTGAAAATACCGATAATTACGATATATATGTTAATAACGATAATAACGATTAAATGAATATTACTGTAAGAACTGTAATAAGGATAGTATCCATAATGACGATAATAATAGTAATAATAACGATAATAACGATAATAGTGGTAGAAACGATAATAACGATAATAACGATAACGATGATGACGATTATAACGAAAATAAGGATAATAATGATATTAACGTTAAAATGAATAATAACGTTAATAGCGATAATAACAGATAACGATAATAACGATTTTATCGGAAATAACGATAATGAAGGTAATAAAAGTAAGAACGATAATAATGATAATAACGGTAATAACGCTAATAAAAATAATAATAACGACAATAACCCGAATGACGAAAATAACGATAATAACGATTATCACGATATTAACTGTTATAACGAATATTACGATGATAACGATAATAACAATAATAACGTTCATAAGGATAATAATTATAATAATAATAACGATAATGACGACTAAAAGTTCAATAAGGATTATAACGATATTAACGATAATAACGATAATAAAGGTCATATCGATAATTACGATAAAAAGGATAATAAAGTTTATAACGATAATATCGATAGTAATAATAATAATTACGTAAACATCGATGTTAACATAAATAACGTAAATAACGATACTAAATATATCAACGATAATGACAATAATAACGTTTATAACTACAATAAGGGTAATAAATATAAAACGATAATTACGATAAAAACTATAACGATAATAACGATAATAACGAGAACAAAGATTATAATAATATAATTAACAATACTAACGGCAACAACGATAATAACGATAATAACGATAATGATGGTAGTAACGATAATAACGTTAATAGTAATAATAAGGACTATAATAAAGATAATAATGGTAATAACGTTAATAATAATTAAATGTTTCAAAACTATTATAACGATAATAACTGTAATAACGGTAATAAAGTTTATAACGATAATAACGATAATAAAGATTATAACGGTAATAACGATAAAAATAATAATAATAACGATAACATCGATAATAATGACAATGAAGAAAATAACGATAATAAAGAAAATAACGCTAATGACGATAAAACGTATCTAACGATAATAACGGTAATAAAGGTTAAACGATAATAAAGATAATAAACATAATAACGATAAAAGTAATAACAAGAGTTATAATAAAAATAATAAAATCAATTACGTAAAAACGTTGAAAAGATTAATAACGATTATAACGATAATAACGATAATAATGATAATAAAGATTCTAACGATGATAACGGTAATGAATGTAAAACGATAATAACGGAAATAACTATAACAATAATAACGGTAATAACGTTAATAAGAAGAATAAAGATTATAACGATAATGACGATAATAACAATAATTATAAAAATAACATCGATTATAACGATAATAACGATAATAAAGATAACAACGATTAAAATAACAATAATAAAGGTAATAACGATAATAACGATAAAAACAATAATAGCGATTACAACGAGAATAACGATAATAACGACAATAATGATAATAATGATAGCATTGTTAACAACGATAATAATAACGATAAAATCAATAATAACGATAATAAAGATAATAAGTACAATAACGACATTAATAATAATAATGACGATAATAACGATAAAAAAAAAATAGCGATACTGAAAATCATAACGATAATAACAAAAATAACGAAAATAACGGTAATAATAATAATAATAACGATAATAACTGGTATAACGGTAAACCGATAGTAACGATAACTTTGAAAATACCGATAATTACGAAATATATGTTAATAACGATAATAACGATTAAATGAATATTACTGTACGAACTGTAATAAGGATAGTATCCATAATGACGATGATAATAGTAATAATAACCATAATAACGATAATAGTGGTAGAAACGATAATAACGATAATAACGATAACGATGATGACGATTATAACGATAATAAGGATAATAATGATATTAACGTTAAAATGAATAATAACGTTAATAGCGATAATAACAGATAACGATAATAACAATTTTATCGGAAATAACGATAATGAAGGTAATAAAGGTAAGAACGATAATAATGATATTAACGATAATAACGATAATAAATATTACAACAACAATAACTATATTAACTATAATATTGATAATAACTATTATAACGATAGAAACGAAAATAACGAAAATAACAATAAAATGGTAGTAACGAAAATACGGATAATGACTATAATGACAATTATAGCGATAATAACTGTAACGATAATAACGATTATAACGGTTATAACGATAATAAAGTTTGCAACGATATTAACGTCTATAACGATAGTAACGGTAACAACGATAATATGGGTTACAAGGATTAACGATAATAAGGATAATTACTATTATAACAAGAATAACGAAAATAATAATAATAATAACGATAATAACAATAATAAAGATAATACAGATAATATTCATAATAAAGATAATAACGTTAAGAAAAAAAATAATAATAGCAACGATAATAGCTATAATAACTAAAATAACGATAATAACGATTATAATGATAATAACTTTTATACCGATAATAATTATAATACTAATGATAATAACAATAAAAACGATAGAAATGATAATAACTATAAGATGATATGAACGATAATAACGATAATAACAATAATAAGGAAAATAATGATAATAACGACAATAACGATAGTAACGAAAATATCGATAATAACGTTAATAGCGATATTGACGATAAGAAGAATAATAACAATAATGACGAAAATAATCATAAAAACGGCTATAACAGTAATAAAGATAATAAAGATAATAACGGTAATAACGGAAATAACCATAATAAAGATTCTAACGGTAATATCGTTAATATCGATAATAGCGATACAGATAATAACGGTTATAACGGTGATAACGATAAGAAAGGTAATAACGGTAAAACGATATTAACGATAATCTTGATAAAAATAGTAATTATAATGATAATAGTGATAATATCGATTATAACGCTATTAACAGTAATAACGATAACGTTATTATCGATCATTTCTGTAATAACGATAATGAAGATAATAATATCGATAATTATCAAAATAACGATAATAACGATTATAAGGATAATAATGATTAAAACGATAGTAAATATAGTAATAACGATAATAACGTTATTAAGGAAAATAACGATTATTACGATAAAAACGTATTTAACGATAATAACGATAACAACGTATATCACGATAATAACGATAATTACGATAATAAGGTTAATAACAATTATAATAATAATAATAACGATAATAACAATAATAAAGATAATTACGTCAATAAAGAAAATAACGTAAATAACTATAATAACGGTACTAATTTTTATAACGATACTAACGATTATAACGGTAATAAAGATTATAATTATACCAATAATGATAATAACGTTAATAAATAGAATAACGGTAATAACGATAATAACGATAAGGCGATAATAAAGATAGAAAAAGATAATAAAGGTAATAACTTTTATAACGATAATAACGATAACAATGTTATTAACGATACTAACGATTATAATATTAATAATAACGATAATATCGATAATAAAGATAAATACGAAAAAACGATATGAAGATAAGGATGATAATAAAAATAATAACAGTATTAACGATTACAAAAATAATGACAATTACGGTTGTAACGGTATAAACGATAATAACGGTAATAAGGGTAATAAAGATAATAACGATAATTACGTTAATAACGATACTAAAAATAATAACGATAATAACAAAATAGAGATTATTACAATAATAACTACTTAAACGGCAATAACGATATGACGTTTAAAACGACAACGATAGTATCTATTATGACGGTAATAATGAAAACAGTGATAATGACGACAATAACGGTAATAACGGTAATAGCGATAATAATGATAATAATAACGATAATAACAGTAAAAATAATAATAATAAAGATAATAACGATAATAACGCTAAAACCGGTAAAAACTATAATAAAGTTTATAATGATTATTACAAACATAACTATATTATCGATAAGAACGATAATAACGTTTATAACGTTAACTATAGTAACTTTTATAACGGTAGTAACGATGATAAGGATAACAATTATAATAACGAAACTAATAATTATAATAACGTTAATATCTATAAGAACTTTAATAACGATAAAACGATATTAAACAAAAAAACGATAATAACGAGAATAACGATAATAACTTTTAATAAGATTTATAACGTCAGTAAAGGTAATAACGGTGGTAACGATGATAACGTGAATAACAATAATACTAGAAATAATTACGATAATAAAGGTAATAACGATAATAATAATAATAATAATGATAATAACGATAACATCTATAATAACGGTAACAATGATAATAACGATAATAACAAGAATAACGATAATACTAACAATAATATCAATAATAACGGTAATGAAGAAAGTAGAGATAATAACACTACTAACTATAACAACGGTAATAATACTAGCAATAACGATACTAACGATAATATGGATAAAATAATAATGACAATAACGGTAAGACGACAGGAAAAATATAAACGACAATATCGGCAATAACGATAATATCGGCAATACCGATTTTAATGAAAATAACGAATAAAACGAAAATAACTATAATACGATAATTACTATAACAACATTAATATCGATAGTAACGATAAAAGCGTTTATAAGGATAATAACGGTAACAAGAGTAATAACGGTTTTTAAAATTAACGATAATAACAATAATAACAATAATAATAATATTAACACGAACGAGAATAACTATTGTACCGGTGATGAAGATAATAAAGGTAATAATGATAATAAAGAAAATTACGAAACTAACTGTAATAACGATAATTATAATAATACCGATAATAATTATTATAATAAAGATAATAACGATAGTAACGATAATAACGATAATAACGATAATAACGATTATAAGGAAAAAAGATTACAACGAAAATAACGTTAATAACGAAAATTACGACAACAACAATAATAACGATAACAATATTAACGATTATAACGGAAATAAAGCTAATAACGGTAATAACGATAATAACGATAATAATGATAAAAAATTTAATAACGATAATAACGAAAAGAACTATAAAAAGGATAACGATATTAACGATTATAACGGTAATAACAATAAAAACGATAATAACGATACTAATAATAATAATATCTATAATAACCATAATATCGTTAAAAACAATAATAACGATATTAACGACAATAACGACAATAACAACAATGACGATTATAACGGTAATAACGACAATAACGATTATAACATGAATAACTATTTTAAAGATAATAGAGATAATACATGTAATAACGGTGATAACGATAAGAACGATAATTATGATAATAATATTAATAATAACGATAGAAACAATAATAACGATAAAGACGATAATAACGGTAATAACGATAGTAACGATAACGATAATAACGATAATAACTGTAATGATAATAATATAGGTATTTATCATTATAACAATAATAAAGATTATAGCGAATATAACAGAAACAACGGTAATTATTGTGATAAAGATTAACGATAATAACGATAATAACGTTTATAACGATAACGATAGTAAATATTATAACGGCTGTAACGATAACGACGATAATAACTGTAATAACGATAATAGTAATAATAACGATAATAAGAATAATAATGATAATAATGATAATAACGATATTAAAGATAAAAACGTTGTCAATCATAATAATGATATTAACGATAATCAGGATAACAACGTTTATAACGTTATCGATTATAACGATTATAACGGTAGTAACGATAAGAACGAAAATAACGATTATCATGATAGTAACGATAATAATGATAATAACGGTAATAACTATTTTATTGATAATAACGATTACAATGATAATAACTGTTATAAAGTCGAACAATAATAACTCTAATAACGATAATATCTCTAACGATAATGACCATAATTCCGGTTATAAGGATAATAAATATAATAGCATTAATAATTATAATATCGATAATAATAATAATAATAATAATAACGATAATAAAGATAATAACGATAATAACGATAATAACGATTATAAGGAAAAAAGATTACAACGAAAATAACGTTAATAACGAAAATTACGACAACAACAATAATAACGATAACAATATTAACGATTATAACGGAAATAAAGCTAATAACGGTAATATCGATAATAACGATGATAATGATAAAAAATTTAATAACGGTAATAACGAAAAGAACTATAAAAAGGATAACGATATTAACGATTATAACGGTAATAACAATAAAAACGATAATAACGATACTAATAATAATAATACCTATAATAACCATAATATCGTTAAAAACAATAATAACGAAAGCAACGACAATAACGATTATACCTACTATAACGATAATAATAAAATAACGAAATAATGATAATAACGATAATAGCGGTAATAACGTCAATAAAAATAATAATTTCGATAATAACAATAATAACGACAAGAACGATAATAATGATAATAACGATAATAATAATAATAATAACGATAATAACGATTATAAGGATAATAACCATAATAAAGAAAATAACGATGATAACAATAATAGCGGTAATAACGATAATAACTATAATAATAATATTAATAATAATAATAATAATAACAAAAATAATATATAATAATATTACTACTAATAATGATAATAACTATAATAACGATTATAACGATATTAACGTTAATAACTATAATAACGAAAGTAACTGTAAAACAATATCGAAAATAACAATTATAACGGAAATGAGGATTATAACGATACTAACGACACTAATAATAATTATAACGATTATGACGATACTAATAGTACAAATAACGATAATAACGATAATAAAGAAAAATCGATTATAACGATAATGACGATAATCACGATAATAACGATTATAACGATAACGTTAGTAACAGTCAAAACGGTATAACAATAATAACTGTAATAACGATAATAACGATAAGACGATAATAAAAGTAATAATATCGATAAAATGATAATAATAACGATAATTACTATAACAACGGTAATTATGATAATAACGATAATAAAGATAAAACCGATATTATGATAACAGTAATAATTACCAAAAAAAAATAATAATAATGATAACGGTAATGACAATAATAATGATAAGAACGACAATTACGATAATAACGATAATAATAATAATAATATCGGTAATAATGATAATATCGATAATAACGATAATAACGATAATAATACTAATAATAGCGATAAGAACGGCAATACCGATAAAAAGATAACGATAGTAACGATTATAACGGTAATAACGATAGAGACGAAGATAACGATACAATTAATAATGATGACGATAATAACAACAAAACGATAATAACGATAATAATAGTAATAATATCGATAAAGACGATAATAATAACGATAATAACTATAAGAGCGGTAATAATGATAAGTACAATTACATCGCTAATAACTATAATAACGATAATAAGGATAAAGACGATTAAAAAGTTAATAACGAAAATAATAGTAATAATAACAATGGTAACGATAATAATGATAATTACTGTAATAACGGTAATAACAATAGTAAGGATTACACGATATGAACGATAATAACAATAATGACGGTAACAACGAGATTAAAGATAATAACGATAATAACGTTGATAACGAAAAAAACGATAATAAAAATAATAATAATGATAATAACGATAATAACGATAGTAACGATAATAAAGTTATAACAATGATAACTATATTAATGATAATAACGGTAATAACGATAAGAACAATAAAAACGATTATAACGATAATAACGATAGGAAGATAAGAACGATAATAACGATAGTAATTACAATAAAGATAATGAGATTAATAACTATTTAAAAAGATAACGATACTAAGGATTATAACAGTAATAATTTTAACAACCGTAATAATGATAGTAACTGTTACAACTATAATAACGATAATAACGATAAAATAATAATAATAACGATTATGACGATAATATTTGGATTAAGGAAAATAGAAGTAATAATAACTATAATCACGATAATAACGATAATATTAATAATAATAACGATAATTACGATTATAATGAGAATAACGATAATAATAATAATAATGACGATAAAAACGATAATGACGATAATAACGATATTAAAGATTATATCAATAAGAAAGATTCTAACGATAATAACGATAATTATCAATATTATCGTTGATAAAGATATTAACGATAAACATTCAAAAGATTATAACAGTAGTAACTTTAATAAAGATACTAGCGATAATATCGGTGATAACCATAATAACGATAATAACGAAAATAACGATTATAACTGTAATAAAGGTAATGCGACGATAACGATAATAACTATAACGATAACATTGTTTATGACGTTTATAATTATTATAACGATACTAACGATTATGTCGTTAATAACGGTAACAATGTTAATATCGTTAATCACGATAATAATAAAAATAATATTATCAATAACGATAATAAAGTTATTAATGATAATAACGATAATAACGATAACTATAATTACGATAATAACGGTTGTAACGACAATAAAAATAATAACGATTGTACCGGTAATAACAATAAGAACGATAAAAACGAAAATAACGATAATAATAATAATAATAACCATAATAACGATAACGATAATAAAGATTATAACGGAAATAAAGGTAATAACGGTAATAACGATAGTAGCGATAAAAACCATATAACGATAATAGTAATAATAATAATAATGATAATAAAAATAACGATAATGACGATAATAAGGAAAATAAAAATAATATCATTAATAACGAAAATAATAATGACAATAACGATAATAATAATAATAATAACGATAAAAACTATAATAAGGATAATAACGATAATAAAGAAAATAACGATGATAACGATAATAGCGGTAATAACGATAATAACGAAAGTAACTGTAAAAACGATATCGATAATAACAATCATAGCGGAAATAAGGATTATAACGATAATAACGGTACTAATAATAATAATAACGATAATAACGATACTAATAGTACAAATAACGATAATAACGAAAACAACGATAAAATCGATAATGACGATAATAAAGGAAAATCGATTATAACGATAATGACGATAATCACGATAATAACGATTATAACGATAACGATAATAACAGTCAAAACGGTATAACAATAATAACTGTAATAACGATAAGACGATAATAAAAGTAATAATATCGATAAAAATGATAATAGTAACTATAATAACTATAACAACGGTAATTACGATAATAACGATAATAACGATAAAAAAGATATTACGATAACAGTAATAATTAGAGTTAAAATAATAATAGTAATAATAACGGTAATAAAGATAATAATGATAATAATGATATTAATAATAATAATAGCGATAGTAACGGCAATAGCGATAAAACGATAACGACAATAACGATTATAACGGTAACAACGATAGAGACGATAATATCGAAACTAATAATAATGAAAACGATAATAACAACAGAACGATAATAACGATAATAATAATAATAATATCGATATAAAGGATAATAATAACGATAATAACTATAACAACGGTAATAATGATAATAACGATAATAACGATAATAACGATAATTGCGATAAAAACGATTGTAACGGTGATAGTAATAAAGAAAGTAACATTAATAATATTAATAACGAAAAAGTTGATATTAAGGATAAAACGGTAAAAACGATCATAACGATAATAACGGTAATATCGGTAAGTACGATAACATCGCTAACAACTATAATAGCGATAATATGGATAAAAACGATTTTAACGTTAATAACGAAAATAGTAGTAATAATAACAATGGTAACGATAATAACGATAATAATTGTAATAACGGTAATAACAATAGTAAGGATAAGACGATATGGACGATAATAACGATAATGACGGTAATAACGATATTAACGATAACAACAATAATAACGTTGATAACGAAAAAAACGATAATAAAAATAATAATAATATTAATACCGTTATTAAAGATAATAACGATAATAAAGTTATAACAATGACAACTATATTAACGATAATAACGGTAATATCGATAAAAAAATAAATGCGATTATAACGATAACAACGATAGGAAGATAAGGACGGTAATAACGATAATAACAACAATAACGATAATGACATTAATAACTATATATAAAGATAACGATAGTAAGGAATATAATAGTAATAATTTTATTAACCATAATAATGATAGTAACTATTACAACTATAATAACGATAATAACTATAAAATAACAATAATAACGATAATAACGTTAATAATTATAATATCGATAATAACTGTATTATAGGTAAAAACGTTAATAAAGATAAGAACGAAAAAGACAACTATAACGATTATGACGGTAATAACTAAAACAACGATAATAACGATAATAACGATAATTTAAATAAAAATATAAACGATAATAATGATAATAACATAAATAATAATAATTATAATAGATAGTGACGATAATAACGATAAAAACAATTCTTACGATTATAACAGTAATAATGATAATAATTAGAATAATAATGGTAATAGCGATAATGACGATAATAGCAATATCTACGAGATGACGATAAGAACGATAATAACGATAGTAAAGATAATAACATCCATGGCGATAATAAGGAATATACCAGTAATAACTGTAACAACGAACACAACGATTGTAACAATTATAACGAGAATAACGATAATAACGATAATAATAATATTAATAACGATAATAACGATAATGATGATAATTTCGATAGTTACAAGAAAGAATATAATAAATCCATAGACACTACAATTATGATAACAAGGATAATACTGATTATAACGATAATAGCGGTTATAATGAAAATAACGATGATAACGTTAATAACTAAAATAACGTTAATAACAATAATAATAATAATAATAACGATAGCAAAGATAATAACGATAATAACTGTAATAACGGTAAAGACGATAATAAAGGTAATAATAATAACGACGATTAAAATCATTAAAACCGTAATAACTAAAATAAGGATAATAACGATATTACCGATAATATAATTAAAAATAACGACAATATCGGTAATAACGATAATAGTATTAATAATTCAAAAATAATCATAATAATAACAATAATGATGATACTAAAGATAAGACGATTATAACGATAATATCGATAATAACTTTTCTAACGATAACGAAAATATCGATAATAAAGATAATAAAGATAATAAAGATAATCACGATAATAATAATAATAATAACGATACAAACGGTAATAACGATAAAAACTGGAATAACGATTATAACAATAATAACGATAGGACGAAAAGATCGATAATAGCGAAAATAACAACAATAACAATAAAAAAGATAATAACTATAATACGGATATCTATAATAAGAATTAGAACAAAGATAATGACGATAATAACAATTATAAGGATAATAACGACGTTAAAAATAATAGAAACGATAATAAGGATAATAACGATAATAAAGATAATAAAGAAAATAACGTAACCAACGAAATAATAATAATTATATAAATAATGATAGTAATGATAATAACGATAATAAAAATAATAACGAGAATAACGGTAATAATAAAATTAATACCGATAATGACGTTTATAATGTTAATAAAGATAATAACGATAAGAAAGATAATAAAGATTATTACTATTATAACGATAATAACGAAAATAACGATATTAACGATAATAACGACAATAAAAATAGTAATAAGAATAAGATCGATAATAACGATAATAAAGGTAATAAATATAATAATGTTAATAACGTGATAAAAATAATAATATCAATAAAGATAATAATGATAATAACAATAATAATGATAATAACGATAGTACGATAAGTACGATAATAACGATAATAACGTCAAGAACGATAATAAAGGTAGAAATTATAATAAAAGTGAGGATATAAACGATTAAAACTGTAAAAGCGATAATAACGAAAATAACGGCACTAAAAATTGTAATAACGGTAATAACGATTACTAAGATAATAAAGATAATATCGTTAATAACAATAATAACGATAACAAAGATAATAATGATAATAACAAATACAAATGGAATAATTTTAATAACGATTATAACGGTAATAATGATAATAACGATAATAACAATAATAACGGTAAGACGATATGAATGATTATATCGATGATAACGATAATAGTATCAATAATAATAATAGTAATAATTATAACGATAATAAGGGTAATAACATTAATAACGATAATAGCAATAATAACGATAATAACGATAATAGTCATAATAACGATAACAATGAAATTAACGATAATAACGATTAAAACGATAATAACGGTAATAACTAAAATAACGATAATAACGATAATAACGATAATTACGATAATAACGACATTAGTAATAATAACATCGATAATGACGATTATAACGATAATTACGATAATATCGACATTAGTAATAATAACATCGATAATGACGATTATAACGATAACAAAGATAATAATAAGGACGATAATAACCGTAATAACATTAATGACTATTATGATCATAATAACGATAAGAACGGTAATAACGATAATAATAATAATAATAACGATAATAACGATTATAAATAAAATGCCGATAATATTAATAATAATATCGATTATAACGGTAATAACGATAATAACGAGCATAACGATAATAATAAATATATTAATGATAATAACGATAATAAAATCAATAACGATAATAACGGTAATTACCATACCAACGATAGTAATGATAACTTCGATAATAAAGATAATCAATATTATAAGTACATTAACACTAAAAACGACAACATCGATAGTATCGGTAATATTAATAGTAATAACGATAATAACGATAATAATGACAATACCGTAAATAGCGATATTAACGTTAATAACGATTATAATGTTAATAATAACGATAATAAAGAGAATAAGGATAAGACGGTAAGAAAGAAAATAACGATAATATCGACAATAACGATATGAAAGATAATAACGATAATAGCGATATTAACGACAACAACAATAATAACGATTAAAGCTATTATAATTATAATAAGGATAACATGGATAATAATAAAAGTAATAAGGACGTTAACGGCAATAACGATAGTAACGATTATAACGATAGTATAGATAATAACGAAAATAACGATTATAATAATAATAACGATAATTACGATAATAATTATTATAACGATAATAACGATTATGATAATAACGTTTATAACGGTAGAATCGATAATAAGGATCATAACAATAAAAACGGTAATTACGGTAATAATAATAATAAAATCGATTATAACGATTATAACGATAATAACAAGATTAACGACACTATTTATAATAATAAAAATAACTATAATAAAGATAATCTCGACCATAACAATAACAACGAAAATAATAAAAATAATAACAATAATTACGATATTAACCATTATAAATAATTAACGATTATAAAGATAATAGCGTAAAAAACGAAAATAACGATTATAACCACAATAATAATAATAACGGTATCACGAAAATAACTATGATAAAGACTATAATGATAATAGCGATAATAATGATATTAGAGATAATAACGACAATAACGATAATAACGATAATAACGATATTTACGATAATAACGATTATAACGGTAGTAATGGTAATAAAGATAATAACGATAATAACGGGAATAACGATTGTAACGTTAATAACGATTACGATAATAACATATATAAATGTAAAAACTATAATAACGATAATAACGATAGTAACAATATTTACGGTAATATTGTTAATAACCATAATAACGGTACGAACGATAATAACGTTCATAACGACTATAATAATAATATTAATGATAAAAAGGACAATAATGACAATAGCGATAACTACTATTACAGCAATAGTAACGATAATAATGATAAAAATAAAAATAATAACAATAATTACGAAAAGAAAAATAAAGATAATAACGATTATAAGGATAATAACGTTAAAAAGAGAAATAACGATTATAACGGCAATAACGATATTGACGATAGTAACGGTAACACCGGTTATAAAGGTAAGAACGATTATATGGTTAATAACGATTCTATCGATAATGACGATAATAAAGATAATAAAGTTTATAACGTTAATAACGATAATAACGGTAATGAAGATTATAACGATAATAAAGATAATAATAATAATAATAATAATAACGATAATATCTATAATAACGAAAATAACGATAATAAGAATAATAACTATAGTAAGGATAACGATAAACAAGGTTATAATGGAAATTAAGACAATAACGGTACTTACTGAAACAACGATATTAACGATAATCACGATAATAATAGTAATAATAACAATAATAATGATAATTATGACAATAACTCTAATAACGATAATAACGATAACAATAATAACGATTGTAACGGCAAAAACGATAATAACGTTAATAACGATAATAACGATAATAACAATAATAACAATAATAACGATAACGATAGTTACGATTATAACGGTTGATACGATAATAGCGATATTAACGACAACAACAATAATAACGATTAAAGCTATTATAATTATAATAAGGATAACATGGATAATAATAAAAGTAATAAGGACGTTAACGGCAATAACGATAGTAACGATTATAACGATAGTATAGATAATAACGAAAATAACGATTATAATAATAATAACGATAATTACGATAATAACTATTATAACGATAATAACGATTATGATAATAACGTTTATAACGGTAGAATCGATAATAAGGATCATAACAATAAAAACGGTAATTACGGTAATAATAATAATAAAATCGATTATAACGATAATAACGATTATATCGATAATAACGATAATAAAGATAACAACGATTACAACAAAAATAACTATATGAACGATAATAACGATAATGACGCTTATAACGATAACGATAATAACGTTTATAATGGTAGTAACGACAATAACGAAAATAATGTCTATAATGATAATAAAGACAATAACGATAATAACCAGAATAAGGATAATAATTATTGTAATAACGATTACAACGATAATGAAGTTAATAACAATAATAACGATAAAAGCGATAATAATGATAATAACGGTGGTAAAGATAATAATAAATATAATAACGCTAATAACGACAATAACGAGAATAACGGTAATAATAATAATAATAACAATATAAACGATAGTAAAATTAATAACGATAATAACGATAGTAACGAAAATAACGATAAGAATAATAATAATAATAACGAGAATAACGATAGAAACGATAAAAATGATAATTACTATTATAGCGATAGTAAATATAATAACTGTAATAATAATAATAACGAAAATAACGATAATAAAGGTAATAATAATAATAACGATAACGATAATAACGATTATAACGTAGTATCTATAATAACGACAAGAACGAAGATAACGATAATAATATTAATAATAATAACGATAATAACGGTATTAACGATAAAAACGAAAATAAGGATAATCACGTTATAACGATAATTACTATTATAGCGATAATAACAATAATAAAGGTAATAATAATAATAATGATGATAATAACTATAATAACGGTAATAATAATAATAATATCGTTAATATGAAAATAACGATAATAACGATAATAACGATAATAGCCATAATAAGAATAATAACGTTAATAACGATTCTAATAATAATAATAACTATAATAACGATAATAACGATAATAGCGATAATGACGATAACAATAGTAATAACGAAAATAACTATTACATGGATAACAATTAAAATATTAACTATAGTAACGTTAATAACGATAATAATAACGATAATACCTATATTAACTATAATAAAGATAATATAGATAAATACTATCTCAGCGATAATAACGATAATACAGATAATAATTATAATGACGATAATAACGATTATGAAGGTAATAATAATAATAATAAGGATAATAACAGTAATAACGATAATAAAGATAATAACGATTATACAATTAATAAGGATAACGATAATATAGATTATACCGGTGGTAAAAATAATAACAATATTTACGATTGTAATAACAATAATAACGCTAATAACTTTAATAATTATTATATCGATAATAACGTCAATAACTATAATAGTGAAAATAACTAGAGTAACCATAATAATAATAATAACCTTAATATTGATAATAATGTTAATAACGATAATAACCAAAATACCGATAGTAAAGTAATAATAACGGTAATATCGTTAATAATGATACAAACGATAATAACGATAATAACGATAATAACGGTAATAACAATAATATCTGTAATAACAATAATATCTGTAATAACAAGAATAACGATAAAAATGATAATAATGGTAATAATGGAAATAACAATGATAATGATAATAACGATACCATAATAACTGTCATGACTGTAAAAACGATAATAACGCTAATAACGATAACGATCATTACTATTATAACTGTAGTAACGATAATACTGATACTAACGATTATAACGGTTATAACGGTAGTAAAAATATTAAAGATAATAAAGGATATGACGGTAATAAAGATAATAATTAAAATAACGATAATAACGTTAACGATAACAACAATTATAACGGTAGTAACGATATTAACGAAAATAACGATAATATTGATAATAACAGTAATAACGATAATAGCGATAAAAAATGTAACAATTATAACAATAAAAATAACAATTATAACAATAAAAAATGTAACAACGGTAAAAACGATAATAATGATTATTGCTAATAACGATTATAACGATAAAAACGATATCAGTAATATTGATTATAACGGAAGGATTGATAAAAACGATAACAACGATAACAAAGATAATAACGATAATAATAATAATAACGATAATAATGATAATAACGAAAATAATAATAAGACGATAAGAACGATAATAACTATAAGACCATAAGAACGATAAAATCTATAATAACGATAATAAGTATAAAAAAGATAATAACCATAATAAGGAAAACGATAATAATGATTATAACGGTAATAATGATAATAACGATAAAAACGATAATAACTATTGTAACGATAATAATGATAATAACTACATTAACGATAATAACGATAATAACAATATTCACGATAACGATAATAGCGATTATAACGGTAATAACGATAATAGTGATAATCACGATAATAATAACTATAATAACAATTATAAGAGTAATAACGAAAAATACGATAATAAATATTATAACGATAGAAACGATAATAAGGAAAATAAAGACAATAGCAATAATAACGATAATAATATTAATAACTAATATTATAACTGTAACAGTAATAATGATAATAACGGTAATAACGTCAAGACGATAAGAACGATAATAACATTAATAACGATAATAACGATACTAATATTAATAAAAACGAAAATAACGATAATAACGATAATAACGATTATAATAATAGTAATAATTACAATAACTACAATAACTTTAATAACGATCCCAAATATAATAACGATTATAACGATAATAACGGGAATAACGGTAATAATAATAATTATAACGATAATATTGATAACAACGATATAACGATATTATTAATACGACGTTAAGAACGATAATAACGATAATAACGTTCATAGTAATAATAATAACGATCTTAACGATTATAACGATAATGACGATAGTGACGATAATATTAATAATTGTATCGATAATAACGGTAATAACGATAAAAACGATAATAATGATAATAACGATAAAAAAATAATAATAATAGAAATAACAATTATAACGATAATAACCATAATAACTTTAATAACGGTTAAGACGATCATAATGATAATAATGCTAATAATAATAATAAAAACGATAATACCGATAAAAACGATAATATTTATAAAATAATAATAACTTTAACACTAATATCTATAACGAAAATTACGTTTATAACTGTAATAACGATATTAAAAATAATAACGATAATAACTATATAAACGATAATTATAATTATAATAATGATAAAACCGATACACACGAAAATATCACTAGTAACCATAATAACAATTATAACGATAATAACAATAAATATGATAATAACGATAACAACGATAAAAATAATATTAATAATAACAATAACGAAAAAAGCGGTAATAACGATAACAATTATAACGATAATAATAATAATAATAACGTTAACAAAAGTAAATCTGTAATAACGATAACAACGAAAATAACGATAATAACCATGATAATAATAAAAATAACGATAGTAACGATAAAAAGAAAATAACGGTAATTACGATAATAAATGAAATAACGAAAATAAAGATAACTATAATAGCGATAATAACGATTATAACGATAATAACGATTATAACGACAAAAAAAAATAATAATAATAAAAACAATAATGACAATAATAACGATAATAAAGATAATAACGATGATAACGATAATAACGGTAATAACGATAATAACGATAATAAGGATAATAACGATAATAACGGTAATAAAGATGGAAACGATAATAATAGTAATAAAAACGATAATAACAAAAATTACACAAATAATGATATTAAGGATAGTAACGGTAATAACGCTACTAACGATAATAACTATAATAACGGCAATTACGATAATATCTGAAAAAACGATAATAAAGATAATAACGATAATAAAGATAATTACGGAAATAAAGCTAAAAATAATAATTACAGCGATAATAATGATAATAACGATTATAATGATAATAACTATAACAACGATAATAACGATAGACACCATAATAATAACAATAATAACGATAATAACGATAATAAGGATAATAACGATAATACAGATAATAACGATAATTATAATAACAGTAGCGATAATATCGATAATAACGAAAATCACTATAATAACGGTAATTACGATAATTACGGTAAATTCGAGAATAATGATAATAACACTAATAATAAAGATAATAACGATAATGACGGTGAAAACGATAATAAAATATAATAACAGTAATTACGATAATAGTGATAATAATTTTAATAACGATAATAAGGGTAATAACGAAAATAACGTTAATAACGATAGTAACGATAACAACGATATTAACGATGAATACCATAATGACAATAATAAAGAACATAACGAAAATAAACATAATAACGATCATAACGATTATGCCGATAATAACGAGAATAATGATAATATCGATTTTTACGATAATAACGCCAATAACGAAAATAACTGTAATGACTATAATAACGATAATTACTATAAAAACGATAAAAACGATAACAACGTTAATAGTAACGATAATTACGATAGTAAAGATTATAACGGTAATAATAATAATGATAATAACAATAATAATAATAATAAAGGAATTAACTTTAATTATGGCAATAACGATACTAACGATAATAATAATGGTAATATTAATGAAAAAAATTATAACGATAACTGTAGTAACGTATAAAATCAATAATAACGCAAATAATAATAATAATGACGAAAATAACGATAGTAATAATAAAAATAATCATAATAGTAACGATAGTAACGATAATAAAGATAACAAAGGTAATAACGATAATAACAGGAACAATAACGATCAGAGCGATAATAAATATATGTATAACCATAATAAATGTAATTACAATAATAACGATAATAATGACAAAATTGATTATTACGATTATAACGATAATAACGATAATAATAATAATTATACCGATAATAGCAATAAAAACGATATTAAAGACAAAAATAATAAATATAAATCTAATAACTACAACGAGTATAACGTTTATAACGTTAATAACGATATTAACGATAATAACGGTAACAACGATATGAACGATAACAAAAAATAATAATGATGATAACGATAATAACAAAAATAACGGTAACAACGATAATAATGAAAACGGCGATAATAAAGGTAATAACAATAGTAGTGATGTTAACGATAGGAACGATTATAAGAATAATAAGGTTATAAAGTTAATAACGTTAATAATTATAATAACGGTAATAGCAATAATTACGATAATAATAATAATAATAATAATAATAATAATAATAATAACGATAATAACGATAATATCTTTAATAATGATAATAACGTTAAAAACGATAATAATAAATGTAATAACAATAATAACGATAATAACGATTAAAACTTTAATAACGATTAAAAAAATTATATCGATAATAATGTTAATAGTAATAATAAAAACGATAATAACGACAATAAGGATAATATAGAAAAAATAATAACAATAATAACATAAATAACTTTAACGAAAATAACGTTTATAACGTTAATAACGATTGTTACATTAATAACGATACTAAAGAAAATAATAATATTAATAAAGAAAATTACGAAAATAGCAATAATTACAATAAAAAACGATAATGACGATAATTACGATTATAACTACAATAACGATAATAACGATAATAACTATATTAATAATAATTATAACGATAATAGTAATAAAGAATGTAATAACGATAATAACGTTAATAACGATAATGACGATAATAACAGTAAAAATGATAATAATATTAGTAATAACGATAAGAATGATGATAACGGTAATAATGATAATAAGGATTATAACGATAATAATAATAATAATATCGATTATAAAGGTAATAACAATAATAACGATAAGAACGATAAAAGCGATGACAACGATAACAATAAAAAATACGCAAGATACGATATTAACGATAATAATGATAAAAATATTAATAATAACGATAATAACGATAATTACGGTAATTACGGTAATAATGGCACTAAGGGTAATAAGGATAATTATGATAAAAAGGATATTAACGATAATAACGGTAATAAAAATAATAATAACGATAATAACCATAATAACAATTATATTGATAATAACAATTATAACGATAATAACGATTAAAGTGCCAATGACGTTAATAATGATAATAACTTTATTAACGAAAAGACGATAATATCGGTAGGTATGGAAACAACGACAATTACGATAATAACGATAATAAAGTTAATAACGATAATAACGATAACGATAATAAGGATTATAACGGAAGTAACAATAATAAAGATATTAATGATAATAACGGTAAGACCGATAACCACGATAATGATAATAACGATTACAATGGTAGAATTGATAATAAAGGTAATAACGATAATAAAGGGAATAACGATATTAACGATAATAACAATAATAAATATATTAATGTTTATAAAAATAATAACTATATTAATATAATTACGATAATGACGTTTATAATTTTAAGGATAATAACGATTATAGCCCTAGTACCGATAATGACGAAATTATCGATTATAATGATAATAACGATAACAACGATAATAACGATTATAACGATAATAACGTTAACAACGGTAATAACTATAATAATGATTAACGAAAAAAACGAAAATATCGCTAATATTAATAACGATTATACCGTTATTAATGATAATAACGATAATAAAGATAATAACGGTAATAAATAATAACGTTAATAACGATAATAAAGATAAAAAGGGTAATAACGATAATAACGGTATTAACGATTATATGGTAATAAAGATAATAAAGGTTATGACGATATTAACGATAATAACTGTAATAACGGTAATAAAATTAAAATTGATAACTACGGCAATAACAATAAAAAGATAAAAACGATAATAACAATAATAACGATAAGATAAAAACATTTATAACGGTAGTAACGATAATAAAAATAATAGTGATAATAACGGTAATAACGATTATAACGGTAATAATGATAATAACGGTAATAACGCTAAAAACGATAATAACGATAATTACGATAGTAACGATAATTACGATAGTATCGAAAATAACGATAATGGAGACAACGATAATAGCGATTAAAATGGTAGTAACGATAATATAGGTAATAAGGATAATAACGGAAAGATCGATAAAAACGATAATAACGATATAATTATAATAACGGTTGTAAAAATAATAATTGTATGAAACATAAATATGATAATATCACCTGCAACGATAGTAACTGTAACAACGGTAATAACGGTTATAAAGGTTAACGATAATAACGATAATAACGTTAACACCGCTAACCATAATAGCGATTATACCGGTAATGTCGACAATAACGATAATAACGATAATAACGATATTAACAAATATGACGATAATAACAATTATAACGAAAATAACGATAATAACGATAATAAATAAAATAACGATAATAACGTAATACCTATAACACCGATAACGATAATAACGATTATAATGGTAGTAACGATAATAAAGGAAATAACGATATTAACGGAAATAACGATAATAATGATCATACCGATAATTACGATAACGATAATAACGTTTATAACAGTAATAACGATAATAATAATAATAATAATAATAATAATAATAATAATAATATTAATATTATTATAATAATAAAATTAATAATAATTATTAAGATAATAACGATAATATCGGTAATGACCATAATAACGATAAAAACGATAATCACGATAATAAAGAAAAGACTATAACAACGTAATAAGGATAATAATAACAATAATACCGATAATATCGTTAATAAAGAAGATAACGATAAAAATGGTAATAAAGATAATAACTGTGATAACGATAATAACGATAATAACTATAATAAAGACAATAAAGGTAATAACTATAAAAACAATAATAACGATAATAATAATAATAATAATAATAAAAATAATAATAAAAATAATATTATTAATTATAAAAATGATAATATTCATATAAATAATAACGATAATAACGGAAATTAAC
This sequence comes from Vespa velutina, assembly GCF_912470025.1. Taxonomy (NCBI): domain Eukaryota; kingdom Metazoa; phylum Arthropoda; class Insecta; order Hymenoptera; family Vespidae; genus Vespa; species Vespa velutina. The sequence goes on from NW_025920073.1 coordinate 372,962, forward strand.
ATAATAATATTATTGACAATAATATTATTAATTATAACAGTAATAATAATAATAATAACATTAACGATAATAACGAAAATAACAATGATATCAATGATGATGGTAATAACGATAATAACGATAATAACGATAACAATGATGAGAAATATAATGAGCACATTAACGATAATGAGGATAATAATGAAAATAAAGATAATAAAGATTATAACGGTTATAACGATGATAACTATTAGAACGATAATACGACAATATCGGTAGTAACGATAATAATAATAGTAATAACTATAATAACGGTAATTACGATGATTTCGATAATAATGTTGATAACGGTAATAACAATAATAACAATAATAATGATAATATAACTTTTATAATAATGACAATATAACGTTAATAACAATAATATTGATAATAAAGATTAAAAAGATAAAGACGATAATAGAGATAAAAGGAATAATGTTAATAATAATAATAATAATAATAATAATAATAATAATAATAATAATACATTAATGATGATAATAAAGAAAATGACGATAATAACTATTATAATAATAATAATAATAATAATAACAACAATTACAATAATAAAGATAATGACAACACCAACGATAATTACTGTTATAACTATAATAATAATATTAACGTAAACAACGATAATACCGAGAATAACGATAATAACGATAATAATCATAATAATAGCGATAAAAACAATAAAAAATATAATATCGATAATAATAATAAAAACGTTATTAACGATAATAACGATAATAATGATGTTAACGAATATAACCATAAAAACGATTATAATATTAATAACGATAATTACGAAATTAACGAATATATCAATATTAATGAAATAACTATAACAACAATAACGATAATAACGAATATAACGATAATGACGATAATAATATAGAACGATAATAAAAGTAATAACGACAATAAGGACAATAACGTTAAAAGCGATATTAACGTTAATAACGATTATAATGTTAATAACAACGATAATAAATATAAGAAGGATATGCCGATAAGAAAGAAAATAACGAAAATAACGACTATAACGATATTTACGATAATTAAGATAAAAGCAATAACAACGATAACAACAATAATAACTATTAAAACCATTATAATGATAATAGCGATAACATGGAGAATAATAAAAATAATAACGGCAATACGGTTATAACGATGATAACGATAATGATAATAACGATTATAACGGTAGTATCGATAATAACAAAAATAACGATTATAATAATAAAAAAACGATAATAGAGAAAATAATGATAATGACTATAATAATAACTATATAGGTAGTAACGATTATATAGATAAAAACAATAATAATGGATATAACGATAACAACGTTAATAATGTTTATACAGATCATTATGATTTTACTCATAATAGCTATATTAACGATAATAACGGTAATAACATTTTTAACGATAACGAAACCAATAATTATAACGGAAGTAACGATAATAATTATAATAACGATAATAATGGTAATAAAGTTAATAACGATGAAGATAATAATGGTAATAATGGATATAACGATAATAACGATAATAACCTTAATAAAGATAATAATGATTTTGCCCATAATAATAATATTAATGATAATAACGGTAATAACGTTTATAACGATAACGAAACAATGGTTATAAAAGAAAAACGATAATAACGGTAATAACGATAATAACGTTAATAAAGATAACAATAATAATAATGAAGGTAGTAACGATAATAACGATAAAAACGATAAGAACGATAACAAACGAGAATAATGATAATAACAATAATAACGATAATAACGCTAATAATAATTATATTAATAATGTCAACGATAATAACAATAGTGACAATAATAACGAAAATAACGATATTAACGATAGCGAATATAACGGTTATAAAGGTAGAAACGATAATAACGATAATAACGATATTAGCTGTAATTACGATAATGACGACAATAAAGATAATAACGTTTCCAACACTAATAACTATATTAACGGTAATCACAGTAATAACGTTTATAACGATAGCGATAATAACGATTATAACGGAAGTAAGGATAACGAAAATAAGATTATAATGATAAAAACAACAACGTTAATAACTATTATAACGATAAAACGATAACAAAGGTAATAACGGTTATAAAGGTTAACGATAGTAACTATAATAACGATAATACCGTTATTAACTATAATATCGTTAACGATAAGAACGATTAAATCGGTAAATACGATTATAACGCTAATAACGATAATAACAATAAGACGATAGGAACGTTCATAACGATAACAACGACAATAAGGTAATAAAGATGATAACCACAAGAAGGGTAAAGATAATAACGATAAAAACGTTAATAAAAATAATAATGTCGATAATAACGATAAGAAAGAATATAACGATAATAACGATAATAATAATTATAGTAAGGATAACAACGATAATAACGATAAATACGATGACAATGATTATTAAGATAATAAGGATTATAACGAAAATAAAAATAATAACAAAAATAATGAGAAAAACCGTAATAACTTTAATAACGTTATTAACGATTATGATAATAATAAATACTATAAAACGACAATAACGATAATTAGGATAATGACGATAATAATGACCATAATGGTAATAACGATAATAAAGATAAAAAAGATAATAACTATTATAATAATAATAATAACGATAATAAATATAATAACGGTAATTACTATAATAACGGTAATAATAATAATAAAAACGACAATTACTGTAACAGAGATTGTAGCGAGATTTCCGATGGGAAATTTTAATAATAATAAGAGTAATAACGGTAGTAACGTTAAAAACGATATTAACGATAATTGCAATAATAACGATAATAAAGCACAAGAATATTGATAATAACAATAACAATGATTATAACGGTAATAACAGTAATAATGATAATAAAGATTATAGTGATATTAACAATAATAAACTGTAATAACGGTAATAACGATAATAAGGATAATAACGATAACGATGGTATCGATACTATCGAAAATAATGATAATAAAGTTAATAACGATAATAACGGTAATAACGATAATATTAATAATAAAAATGATATTAACAGTAATAGCGACAAAAACGATATTAACGATAAGAAGGATAATAAAAATAATAACATTAATAACGATAATATCGATAATAACGATAATAACAATAATAGCGATAATAACGATAAGAAACATAATAACGGAAATAACGATATAACGATAATATCGATAGTAAAGATTATAACGATAATAACGATATTAACGACATTAACAATAATAGCGGTAACAACGGTAATAACGGTTATAATGGTTAATGATAATAACGATAATAACGATAACACCGCTAACCGTAATAACGTTTATACCGTTAATATCGACAATAACGATAATAACGATAATAAAGATATTATCAAATATAACGATAGTAACGATTATAACGAAAATAACGATAATAACGATAGTAACGATTATTAAAATTATAACGAAATTAAAGATACAACGATAATAAATATATTAACGATTATATCTATAAGAACGGTAATAAGGATAATAACGATAATAACGGTCATAGCGATAACGATAATAACGATTCTAACGGTAATAACGATAATAAAGTTTAAGACGAAATTAAAGTTATCAACTGTATTAACTGTAATAGCGATTAAAACGATAATAACGATAATAAGGATAATAAAGATTATGACGATAATGATTTTAACGATAATATCGGTAATAAGAATAATTACGATAATAACAATAATTACGTTATTGACGATAACGATAATTATGGTTACAACGGTAGGAACGATAATAAAGGTAAAACGATAATAACGATAATAGTAACAATAAAAACTATAACAAAGACAATAACGATAAAAACCATTATAACGTTTATAAGGTTAATAATGATTATAACGATAATAACGATAATAAAAAAAATTACGACAAAAACAATAATAGCGGTAATAATATTAATAATGATTATATTAATAATTATAACGATATTAATGATAATAACGATAATAACAATAATATCGATAATAACGTTAATAACCGTAATAACGATTTTACCGATACCGATAATAACGATTATAACGGTAGTAACGATAACACAGATATTAACGATCATAACGATAATAACGGTAATACCGATGATAATGATTATATCGGTAAAAACGATAATAACGGTAATAACAATAATTACAGTAATAACGTTTATAACGATAATTACGAGACTAACGAAATTAACGTTTATAGCGATAATAATGATATTAACGTTAATATCAATAACAATAATAATAATATCTATAACGATAGTATCGATATTAACGATAATAACGATAATAACTATTACAAAGATAACAATATTAACGATTATAAATGTAATAATGATGTTAAAGGTAATGGCGATATTAACAATAGCAACTGTAATAACAGTTATAACGATAATAACGATAGTTAAGATAATAACGATAATATCGCTATTAACGGTAATAACGATAATAACGATATTAACGATAATAAATATTTTACTAATAATAACCATATTAACGATAATAATGATATTATTGTTTATGACGATGTTGATAATAACAATTATAAATGTAAAAACGATATTAACGAGAAATACCATTGTAACAATAACAAATATAATAACGATAATAACGATAAAAACGATAATAAAAATAATAATAACGACAATAACATTAATAACGATTATCACGATATTGGCAGTTATAACGAATATTACGATGATAATGAAAACAACGAAAAAAACGTTAATAAGGATAATAATAATAATAATAACGATACTTACGATAGCAATGATTATAACAGTAATAAGGGTAATAACGATAACAAAGATAATAACTATAATAATAATTCTAACGATTATAACGGTAATAACGAAAATAACGATAAAAACGAAAATAACGATAAAAACGATAATAACGATAATAACGTATAGAAAAATAATAATAACAATATTAAAGAAGATAACGATAATTATAATAATAGTAATAATATTGACGATAATATCGATAATAACGAGAATAACGGTAATAACGATAATATCGGTTATAACTATAATAACGATAAGATAATAACGATAGGGATAATAATGATTATAACAGTAAAAACGATAAAAACGATAATTAAGATAATACAATAAAAATAACGATATTAGCGGCAATATCGTCAATAACGATGATCACGATAATAACTATAATAACGATAATAAAGATAATAATAATAATAAGAATGATAATAAAGAACATAAGAATAATGACGTAAATAATGATTAAATGTTTCATAACTATTATAACGATAATTACGGTAATAACGATAATAAAGATAATAACGATAATGACGATAATAACATTTATAACGATAATAACGATAATAAACGTAAAATGATAATAACGGTAATAACTAAAACGATAATAACGGTAATAACGTTAAAAACGATAATAACCATAATAATAACAATAACGTCATTAATAACAATAATAATAATGATAATGAAAATCATAACAATAATAACGAAAATAACGAAAATAACGGTAAACATAATAATAGTAACGATAATAACGGGTATAACGGTAAACCGATAGTAACGATAATTTTGATAATATCGAGAATTACGAATATTGCGATAATAACGATAATAACGATTATAAGGAATATAACAGTACGAACTGTAATCAGGATAATAACGATAATGACGATAATAATAATAATAATAACGATAATAAGGATAATACTGGTAGAAACGGAAATAACGATAATAAAGATAACGATAATGACGATTATAACGATAATAACGATAGTAAGGATAATAATGATAATAACGGGAATAACCATTTTGATAATAACGATTATAACGGTAATAACGATAATAAGAATTATGACTAAATTAACGATAATAACTGTAATAACGGTATTAACTATAATAACGTCAATAACGATAATAACGATAAAGATAATAACGGTAATAACGTTAAAGATAATAAGGATTATAACGTTAATAATGATAATAAAGATTAAGACGAAATTAACGATTACAACTTAATTAATGATAATAACTATAAAAACGATAACAGAGATAATAACGATAATAACCATAGTAATGACAATAACGATAATAACGTTAATAACGGTATTAATGATAATAACAATAATAACTGTAGGGATAATAAATGTTATAACGGTAAAAACAATTGTAACGATAATAACGATAAAAACAATAATTACGGTAATAACGTTTCTAACCATAATAAGGATAATACCGATAGTAACGGTAATAATGAAAACAAGCGTAATAATAATAATAATAACGATAATAAAAATAATACCGATTATAAAGATTATAATGATTATAACAATAATAATGAATGTAACGATAATAACGTGCAGGACGATAAAAATTGTAGTAAAAACAATATTAATAATAATATCGAAAATAGCGATAATAACGATTACAAAGTTAATAGTAATAATAATAAAGGTAACAAGAATAATTTAGATTAGAACGATACTAACGATAATAATGATAATAACGATAACAACGATAATAACGATAATAACTATTATAAAGATAATAATAATAATAATAATGATAATAGCGATAATACCTATAATAACGCTAATAAGGATTATAAAGATAATAACGATTATAATGATAAAAACGATATTAACTAAATAGACGATAATAATGTTAATATCAATTATAATAATAATAATGAAGATAAAACTACAATAACAATAATTATAATAATAGTAACAATAATAACGATACTTACGATATTGACGAGTATAACGATAATAAATATACTGTCGATAATAATGTTAATAAGGGTGATAACCATAATAACGGTAATAATGATAATAATAGTGATAATAACGATAATAATGATAATAACTTTAATAACGAGAATAACGACAAATAACTATAATAAGGATTATAATAATAATAATAACGATATTAACGATAATGGCGATCTTTACAATAATATATATATCAACGAAAATAGCGATAATAACATTTACAACGATAACGATAATAACAGTAATAACGAAAAAATGACAATAATAATAATATAACGATGCGTTTATAAGGATAATAACAATAATAACGATAATAAAGATTATAACGTTAATAATTAAAAAAAAGATAATAACGATAATAATAATAATAATAATAATAACGATAATAACTGGAATAACGGTCATGAAGATTAACGATAATGACTATAATAACGATAACACGGCTAGAGATAATAACGATTAAACCAGTAATAACGATAATGACGTTAATAACGGTAATAACAATAATAAAGGTTCTAACGATAATAACGTTAAAAACGATAATAATGATAACGATAATATCGATTAAAATAGTATAACGATAGTATCGGTAATGTCGGTAATGTCGATAATAACGATAATAACGATAATACCGATAATGACTATAATAATAGTAATACTGACGAAAATATCGATAATAACGATAAAAACGATAATAACGATAATAACGAATATAAAGAAACTGACGATAATAACGGTAATAACTATAATAACTATAATAACGATAATGACGATCAGAACGCTTATTACGATAATGATGGTAATATCGATGATAACGAAAATAACCTTAATAAAGATAATATCATTAATAACGGTAAAGACGATAATAACGATAATAAGGGTAATAACTATAATAGCGATAATTACGATAATAACGATAATAACGCTTTAACCATTATAACCGTTAATTTCTTTATTACTGTTACTACCGATATATCGATAATAACGACCATAATAATAATTATAACAGTAATAACGATATTTGCAGAAATAACGATTATAAAAATTATGACAATAATAACGAAAATAAGGAAATTAACGGTAATATTAATAATAAGAACGATAAAAACAGTAATAGCGGTAAAAACGAATATAACGATATTTACGATAATAACGATAATTAAGAAAATAACGTTAATTATGGTAATAACGATAATATTAATAAAAATGAAGATAATAACGTTATTAACGATAAGACGATAAGGACGATTATAACAATAATAACGATAATAACGATATTAACGATAATAACGATAAAAACGGTAATAGCGATAATAACGAGAATATCGTTGATAACGGTAATAACGATAATAACGATAACAACGATAATATCGATAATATTCCACGATAATAGCAATAATAACGATAATAAAGTTTCTAACGATAATAATAACAATAATAACGATAATAACTTCAATAACGATTATAACGATACCAACGATAATAATGACAATAACGATAATAAAGATAATAACGATTATAACGGTAACAAAGGTAAACCGATAATAACGAAAATAACGAATATACTTTTAATAGCGATAATAACGATAACGATAATAATTATTATAGCGGCTGTAACGGTAATAAAGGTAATAACGATAATAACAATAATAACTGTAAGAATAATAAACCTTCTAACGGTAAAAACGATAGTAACGATAATAATGATGGTAAAAATAATTACGGAAATAATGGTTCTAACGATAATAAGGATAATAACGATAATAACGGTAATAACGAAAACAAGGTTAATAATAATAATGATAACGATAATAAAAATAATACCGATTAGAAAGATAATAATGATTATAACAATAAAAATGTTTATGATGATAATAACGGGCAGAACGATAAGAATTGTAATAATAACAATAATAATGATAATACCGAAAATAACGATAATAACGATAATAACGATAATAGTAATAATAATAAAGGTAACAACGATAATTACGATTAGAATGATACTAATGATAATAATAATAATAACGATAACAAAGATAATAAATATAATAACTGTTATAAACATAATATAGATAATAATAATAATATCGATAATAAAGATTTTAACGATAATAACGAAAAAAACGAATATAATGATAGTAATAATAATAGTAACGATAATAATTGGAATAACGGCCATGAAGATTAATGATAATAACTATAATAACGATAAGACCACTATAGATTATAACGATTATACCGGTAATAACGATTATAGCGATAATAACGTTAATAACGACAATAATGTTACTGACGATTATAATAATAGTAATAACGATAATAACGATAAAAAGGATTATATAGATAATAACGATGATAGCGATAATAACGGTATAAATGTCAGTTACGATAATAATAATAATATAGATAATAAAGATAATAACGGTAATAACGATAATAACGATAATAACGATAATAACGATTATAACGATATTAACGATAATAACGATAATAACAATAATAACGATAATACGGAAAATAACGATTATAACGTTAATAACGTTAATACGTTATATCGTTAATACGAATATCGGTAGCAACGGAAATAAAGATTATAACAAAAATTACTATATTTACGATAATAAAGATATTAACGATTATAAAGATGACGATAAAAAACTATAATAAAGCTGGTAACGACAATAACGAAAATAATGTATGAACGATAATGATATAACGATTATAACGGCAATAACGACAATAAGGACAATATTGATAATTACGGTATTAACGATAACGATCATAATGATTATAATGGTAGTAAGGATAATAAAGATTAAGTCGATATTAATGATATTAACTTTTATAACGATATTAACGATAATAATGATAACGATAGTAACTCTTATAACGACAGTAACGATAATAATGATAATAACGATTATTACGATAATAACGATAATAAAAATGATATAAATAATAACGATTATATCAATAATATCTCCACAGACTGTAATAACGGTTATAAGGAATAACGATAATAACGATAATTACGATAATAAAGATAATTACATTAATAACGATTATAATAACTATAACAACGATAATAACGATAATAACGATAATAACGATAATAACGATAATAACGATAAGACCATGAGAACGATAATACCTACAATAACGACAATAAGTATAATAAAGATAATAACAATAATAAGGAAAACGATAATAATGATTATAACTGTAATAATGATAATAACGATAAAAACGATTTTCACTATAACAATGATAGAGTTCATAACAGTAGAAAACGATAATAATGATTATCACGATAATAATAACTATAATAACAATTATAAGAGTAATAACGAAAAATACGATAATAAATATTATAATGATAGTAACGATAATAAGGAAAATAACGACAATAACAATAATAATAACGGTAATAACGTCAAGACGATAAGAACGATAATAAAAAAAATAACGATAATAACGATACTAATAATAATAATAACAGTAATAACGATAATAACGATTATAATAATAGTAATAATTACAATAACTACAATAACTTTAATAACGAACCCAAATATAATAACGATTATAACGATAATAACGGGAATAAAGGTAATAAAATTAATTATAATGATAATATTGATAACAACGATATAACGATATTAATAATTCGACGATAAGAACGATAATAACGATAATAAGGACAATAACGATAATAACGATAATAAGTATGATAAGGATAACGATAATAACGATTATAACGGATTTAACGATAATAACGATAATAACGTTCACTGTAATAATAATAACGATCTTAACGATTATAACGACAATGACGATAGTGACGATAATATTAATAATAATATCGATAATAACGGTAATAACGATAAAAAGAATAATAAAGATAATAACGATAATAACGATAATTTCGATATTAACGGTTATAACGGCAATAACGATTATAACGATAATGACAATAATAACGATAATAACGATAATTTCGATATTAACGGTTATAACGGCAATAACGATTATAACGATAATGACAATAATAACGATAATAATTATTACGGTTATAAAGGTAGTGTCAATAATAAATATAATAACGATATTAATGGTAATATCGATAATAACGATAATAACCAAAATAAATGAAATAACGTTTAGAACACTAATAACTATATTAATGATAATCACGATAATAACGTTTATAACGATAACAGCAATAACTACTATAACCATACTAATGATTATAGCGAATGTAACGATTATTAAAAGTGATAATAACGATGACAATATCTATAAAAATAGAAATAATAATAATGATAAAATCTATAATACCGGTAATAAAGTTAATAAAAATGATGTCGGTTATAACGATTATAACGATAATAACGACAATAACTATCACAATAGTAATAATAAGATTAAAAATAAAGAAAATAGTATTAATAATAATAAGAATAACGATAATAACACTAATAACGTTGAGAAACATAATAACAATAGTAACGATAATAACGCCAATAACGATAACAACGATAATAACGTTAATAACGATAACAACGATAATAACGTTGATAACGATAATAAAAATAATAAGGATAATAACGATAATTAACATAATAAAGAAAATAGCGTTTATAACGATAAAAGCTATAATAACGATAATAACGATAACGATAATAATGACAAAAACGATAATAACGATACTAATAATAATAATGACGAAAATAACGATAATTTCGTAATAACGAAAATTACGATAATAATGTTAATAACTGTGATAACGATAAAAACGATGATAATGTTAATAACGATAATTACGTAATAACGATAATGACGATAATAAACATAAAAAGGATGATAACATTAATAATGTTAATTATGTAATGACCTTAATTACGATAATAAAGATAATATCGATAATAACGGTAATGACGTTAATATTCATGAGAATAATAATAATAAGACTAATAGCAATAATAATAACAATAATAAAAATAATAATGAAAATGAATATAATATCGATAATCGCGATTATGACGATAATAACGATAATGTCGATAACAGCGAAATTAACGGAAATAACGATCATAACGATAACAACGATAATAGCGTTAATAATAACAATATTAATATTCATAATATTAATAATAACGATAATAGCGATAATAACGATAACGATAATAACTGTAACAATGATAATAACGAAAATTATCATTATAACGATAACAACTATAACATCGATAATAACGAAAATAACGATAATAGCGATAATAACGACAAAGCGATAATTACTATAAGAACGTTAATAACGATAAAGACAATAATGATATTAAAGGTAAAAAAGATTATAGCAATAATGAGGATAATAATGATAATAATAACGATAATATCGATAATAACGATAATAAAGATAATATCGATAATAATGATAATTATTGTAAAAACGGTAATTAAGATATTAACGATATTAACCATAATAACGTTAATAACGACATCTACGCTAGGAAAAATTATAGTTATAACAGTATAACGATAATAACTGTAATATCGCAATAAGGACAATAACGATAGAAACGTTAATTACGAAGAAAATGATAATAATATCTGTAACGATAAAAACGATAATAACGATAATAAAGATAGTAGCGATTATGACGATAATTAGGATAATAAAGAAAATAACGATATTAACGATAATAAAAATAATAACGATAATGACGATTATAAGGGTTATGACGTTACTTACTCTATTAACGATAATAACGATTATCACGATAATAATATTAGTAATAACTATAAATGCGATAATAATCATAAAAACGGTAACGATAATAACGATTATAAAAATAATAAGTGAATTAACGATAATTACTATAATAATGATAATAACGATAACAATAATAACGATTATAACGATACTAATAATAAGATAATAGGCTAGTAACGTTGAGAAACATAATAACAATAATAACGATAATAATGCTAATAACGATAATAACGATAATAACGATAATAATAATTATAAAAATATTAATAATATTAATAATAACTCTAATAATTGTAATACATACGATAATAAAAATTATAACGATAATAATGATAATAACGTTAACAGCGATAATAACGATAATAACGTTGAAAACGATAATAAAAATAATAAGGATAATAACGATAATAACGTTGATAAGGATAATAAAAATAATAAGGATAATAACGATAATAAACATAATACAGAAAATAACGTTTATAACGATAAGGTCTATAATAACGATAATAACGATAATAACGATAACAATATTAACGATTATAACGGTTATAAAGAATAAGACGATAATAGCGATACTAATAATAATAATGACGACAATAACGATAATTACATAATAACGATAATGACGATAATAAACATAAAAACGGTGATAACGTAAATAATGGTTATTAAGTAATACCCTTAATAACGATAATAGAGACAATATCGATAATAACGATAATAACGGTAATAACGATGAGAACCACAATAACGATAATTACAATAATAACGATAATAAAGTTATTAACGATAATGACGGTAATAACGATAATAACTGTGAAAACGATAATAACGATAAAAAGATAATAAAAGCAATAATAACTGTAATAACGTTAAAAAGAATGATAACGACATTTACAGAAATAACAATAATAACTGTAATCACGATAATAACGATAATAACGATAAGACTATCTGAACGATAATAACGATATTAACGAGAATAATGAAAATAACGATAATAACGATTGTAACAATAATAACGATAATAATTATATTAACAATGACAACAGCGATAATAACGGTAATTACGCTAATGACGATAATAATAGTAATAATTTATAAAATTACGATAATAACTATAATAACACTTGTAAAAATAATGGCAATAATAATGGAAATTAAGAGAATACTGATAATAATAATAATAGTAACTATAAAAACGATAATAACGATAATAAAGATAACAACGATTATTACGATAATAACTATTATAACGAACCTTACCATAATAACGGAAATAACGTATATAACGATAATAACGATAATAACTACAAAAACGATAATAATAGTAATAATAACGTTAATAACGATAATAAAGTTAACAAAGATAATAACGAGAAAAACAATAATAACGATAATAAAAATAATAACGATTATAACCATAATAATTATATTAACGATAATCACGATATTAACGTTTATAACGATAACGATAATAACGATTATAACGTTAGTAACGATAATAACGAAAATAATGATAATAATGAGAATAATGATAATAACAATAATAACGACAATAAATATTTTATCGATAATAAAGATTACAACGGTAATAACATTTATAAAAGTTACAGATATAAACTATAATAACGAAAATACCGCTAACGATAATAACGATTATACCGGTAATAAAGATAATAATGTTAAAAACGATAATAACAATAATAACGAGAATAACGATAAAAATATTAAAAATAACAATAATAACGATAATAACGATGACGATAATAAGGATTATAACTGTAGTAACAATAATAAAAGTTAATAGCATTAATAACGGTAAGAACGATAAAACGGTAACGATATCAACGATTATAATGGTGGAACCGATAATAAAGGTAATAACGGTAGTAACATGAATAACGATAATAACGATAATAACGATAATAAATATATTAATCTTTATAAAAATAATAACAATATTAATATAATAACGATAATAACGTTTATAATTTTAAGAATTATAACCATAATAACGATAATAACGAAAATTAGCGATTATAATCATAATAAAGATAATAACGATAATAAAGATAATAACGATTATAACGATAATAAAGATAACAAAGGTAATAAATATTATAAGGATTAACAATAACAACGACAATAACGCTAATGTTAATAACGATTATAACCGTAATAACAATAATAACGATAATGACGATAAAAGAGATAATAAAGATAATAAAGATAATAACAACAATAACGATAATAACGAAAATAACTGTAATAGCGATAACGATAATAACATTACGATAATAAATTAATACAGAAATAATGATAATAACGATAAAAACGATAATATAGATAATAACAATAATAACGATAATAACGATAATGACAATAATAACGATAATGACGATAATAACGATTATAACGATAATAACGGTAATAACGAAGATTACAATGATAACGATAAAAACGATAATAACTATAACAACGGTAATAACGATAATAAAGATAATAAATATAATAACGATTCTAACGATTATAACGGTAATAACGAAAATAACGATGATAAGGTTAAAAACGATAATAACGTTTATAATAAGAATAATAACGATATTAACAATAATACGTGCAATAACGGTAATAATGATAATATAGAAAATAATGTTAATAACTTTAATAATAAAAATAATAAAAACTATTATAACGATATTAACGGTAATAACGATAAAAAAGATAGTTACGATAATAACAAAAATAAAGAAAATACCATTATTTACGATAATAACGAAAATGACGGGTATGACAACTATAACGATAATAACGATAATAACGGAATTAACGATTATCACGATAGTAATCGATAATAATTATAATAATAACAATAATAACTTTTATATTTACAATAATAATTGTAATAACGATAAAAACGACAAAAACGATAATTACTATTATAACATTGATATCGGTAATAATGATAATAGCGATAATCACGAGAAGTAAGATAAAAATAATATAATAATGATAAGTGCGATAATAAAGTTAATAATAATAATAACGACAATTATGGTCATATTAATAATAATAAGGGTTATGACTTTTGAAACAATAGAAACGATAATAACGATAATAACTATAAAGACGATAATAAAGATAACGATAATAACGGTTTTGACGGTAGTAATAATAATAAAGGTAACAACGATATAAACGGTAATAACGATAATAACGATAATAAAGATAATAACATTTACAACCCTAATAACTATATTAACTATAATCACCTTTAAAAACTATAAACCTTATATAACCGTGTCGATAATAACGATTATAACGGTTAAAACGATAATAACGACACTAACGATAATAACGATAATAACGATACTAATGACAATATTATCTATAATAACGATAATAACGATAATAAAGGTAATAAAGGAAATAACGATTATAATGATAACAACGTTAACAACAATAATAACTATTATAACAATAATATCGTTAATTACGATAATAATAATAGTAAAAACGATAATAACGTTACAAACAATAAAAGCCAGAATAATGATAATGTAGATAATAAAGGTAATAACGATAACAAGGAAAATAACGATAATAACGTTAATAACCATAATAACCTTAATAACAATAATAATAATAATATTAACGAAATTAACGATAATATCAATAATAACGACAATAACTATAATCACTATAACGATAATAACGATACAAACAATAAAAACGAGAATAACGATAATGTAGATAATAAAGGTAATAACGATAACAAGGAAAATAAGGATAACGATAACGATAATAAGGATAATAGCGATAATACGTCAAAAACGTAAATAACGATATTAACTATAATAAGGATAACGATAATAACGAATATAACGGTAAAGACGACTAAAAGGATAATAAATAATATAACGATAATAACGTAATCAACGATAATAACGATAATAACGATAATAATTATAATAATGTTAATAACGATTATAATAATAATAGCAATGATAATAACGATAATAACGGTAATAACGACAATAAGGGTAATAACGATAATAACTATCATAACAATATCGATAATAACGGTTATAAAGACAATAACGTAATAACGATACTAATAATAATAAACATTATTTCGATAATAATGATAATAACACAAATGTCGGTAATATTGATAATAATAATAATAATAACGATATTATATATAATAACGATAATAATGATTATAACGGCAATAACGATAATAAATATAATAATTTAATTAAGAGAACGTTAATAACGATTAGATCGGTAGGAACCATAATAACAATAATGACGATACAAACAATAATAATGACGATAATGACGATATTAACAATAATACAGACTATAACGATATTAACGATAATATCTACAAAAACGATAATATCGATAATAAATGTAATAACATTATCAACGGTAATAATAATAATAATATTAATAACGATAATAACGATATTAACATGAATAACGATAGTAATGAAAACGATAATAACGATTATAGCGGTGGTAACTATAATAAAGATAACAGCGATAATAACGGTAATAACGATTTTAATAATAATAATACAGATAATACCGATAAAAACGATAATAACGACAAAGACTATAATTGCGATAATAACAATAACAACGACAATATTAATAATAACGATAATAAAAAATTGAAACGATTATGATGATAATAACGATTATAACGGTAATAACGATAATGACAATAATAACGGTAATTACGATAATAAAGATAATAACGATAATAACGATATTAACGTTAATAACGATAATAAAAATAATAATAACGATAATAACGATAATAACGACAGTCCAAATAATAACAATAAAAACGATTATAACGTTAACAACTATAATAAACTTTATGACGATATTAACGATAATACATGTAAAAACTGTAATAATAATAGTAATCATAATAACGATTACGATAATTACGATTATAACGGGAGAAACGATAATATCTGTAATAACGATAATAACGATACTTACGGTAATTACCGTGATAAGGATAATAACGAT
Source organism: Vespa velutina (assembly GCF_912470025.1). Classification (NCBI taxonomy): domain Eukaryota; kingdom Metazoa; phylum Arthropoda; class Insecta; order Hymenoptera; family Vespidae; genus Vespa; species Vespa velutina. The sequence continues at coordinate 390,671 of NW_025920073.1, forward strand.
ACTAACGATAATATAGTTAATAACGTTAATAAGTATAATAACGATTAAAATCATAATAAAGATAATAATGATTATAACGGTAGTGACGAGATTAACGATAATATCAATAATAATGACAATAACGGTAATAACGATAATAGCTGGAATACCGATTATTACGATAATAACTGTAACAACGGTAATAAAGAATTACGTCAATAACTATTATAATGATAAAAACGAGAACTATAATATCATTTACATCGGTAAAAACGATAATAACGAAAATAATAATTATAATAACGATAATAACGATAATAAAAGCAAAACGGTAATAGTGGAAATAACGATAATAACGATAATAAAGATGAAATTTCATTAACGATAATGCTATTGAAGCTTATAACGGTAGTAACGATAATAGAGCTACTATCGATAATAGCGGTAATAACCATAATAGCTATAAATACGTTAATAACGATAATAACGGTAAGAACGATTAAAACGGTAAAAAAGGACAACGATAATAACGATCATAACGATAATAACGATAACGATAATAACTGTAATAACTATTATAACTATAATAATGATAACAACTGTAATAACGGTTATAAAGAGTAACGATAATAACTATAATAAATATAAGAAAGGTAATAACTGTTATAAGTATTAACAGTAATAACGAAAATAACGATAATAACGCTAACGATAATAACGATTATACTGGTAATAACGATAATTAAGAGAATAACGTTAATAACGCTAATAACGATAAAAACTATAATAAACATTATAGAAACCATAATAACGAGAATTACGATAATAACGATAATAACAATAATAACATCAATAATAACGGTAATAACGATAATAAAGATTAAATATATTATAACGATAAAAAAAAAGAACAATAATAAACAAGAAAAATAATAATGACTATAATAACTGTAATAACGGTAAAAACTATAATAACTATAATTATGATATTAACAATAATTACTATAAAAATGATAATAACGAAAATAACGTTAACGTTAATAACGCTTTTACCGGTTGATACGATAATAAAGGTAATAATGATATTAAAGGTAATAACAATAATAATGGGAAAGATAATAACGATTATAAGTTAGCAACGATAATAAAGGTAATAACGATAATAACGAAAATAACGATAATAATGGTAATAATGATAATAACGGAAATACCGATAGTAAAGTTAATAAATACATATACGAAATTAACCATAATAACGATATTAACTGAATAAGGATAATGACGATAATAACGGTATTAACGATGACGATTATAACGATTATAAGGATATTAAAGTGTATAACGATAATAACGATAACAACGAAAATAACGATAATTAAGTTAAAAACAATAATAACGTAAATAACGATTATAATAATAATTATAACGATATTAACTATAATAAAGATAATAACAACAATAGCGATATAAACCATTATTACTATAGTATAACCATAACGATAATAACGATTATAACGGTAATAACGATTATTACGATAATAACGATAATAAATATAATAACGATTATAACAATGGTTACTATATTAAAGAGAATTACGATAATAACGTTTATAAAACAATGATAATAACGTGTATAACGCTAGTAACGATAATAACAAAAATAACGATTATTATGATAATAACGATAATTACGATAACAAAAGATAATTACGATAATAAACATAATAATAACGAGAATAATGATAATAACGATAATAATAATAATAACGATAAGACGATAATAACGCTATTAGCGATACTAGTAATAATAACAATGAAAATATCGATAATAACGACAAAAACGAAAAAAACGACAATAACAATAATAACCATAATAACGGAAATAATGGTAATGACAATTTTCACGATATTAATAATAATAATAGGAATAATAGCGATAATAAAGATAATAATAACGATAACATCTTTAATAATGATAATAACCATAATAAGGATAATAATAGTAATAATAAAGATTTTAAAGATAATAGCGATAATTACGATAAAAACTATTATAACGATAAAACGATAATAATAATAATAACGATTATAACAATAATATGGAAAATAACATTTATAACGATACAAACGATAACAACGGAAATAACGATAATAACCATTGTAACGATAATATTAACAATATTAACGGTAATAACTATTATAACGATAATAACCATAATAACGATAATAATAATAATAGTAAAGATAATAACAATAATAGCGCTAATAACGAGAATTACGATAATATTAATAACAACGACAATAACGATAACATTAATAATAATAAGGGCAATATCGGTAGTAACAATGAAAACAATAGTAATGATAATGACATTAATAAGGACAGTTATGGTAAGAACGGTAATAACGATAATAACGGAAATTGCGACAATAAAGATAATAATTATAATAAACAGAATAAAGGTTATAACAATAATAATTATATAAACGATAATAACGATAATAACGGTAAATACGATAATAACGACAATAACGATAATAACAATAATAAGGATAATGATGATAAAAATAATAATACTATCGATAATAGCTATATTAAGAATAATTACGATAATTACTATTATAACGATAATAACGATTATAACGGTAATAACTTTCCTCACGATAATAAGGATGGTAATAATAATAATAACGTTAATAACGATAATAACGGAAATAACGATAATAACGATAAATCGATAATAAAGATAAAAACGATAATTAAGAAAATATAGATTATTAAAATAGTAACTATACTAACGACAAGAAAGATAATACCGTTTAGAATGATAATGATAATAACTATTATGACGCTAGTAACGATAATAACAGTAATATCGATAATAACGATTATAACGGTATTGAAGGTAACAATGGCAATAACGGTGATAAAAATTATCGATAATAACGATAATAACGATAATATTAATAATAATTATATTAATAACGATAATAACGGTAATAACGATAATATCGTTACAGCATTAATAAAAAAAACAACGATAATAACGATCATAAATATTATAACGAAAATAACGATAATAACGATATTGACGGTAAAAACGATAATAATTATATTAATAACGATAATAACAAAAAAACGATAACACGATTAGGACGATAATAACGATAATAAGGACAATAATGGTAATAACTATTATAACGATAATAACGATAATAATAGTAATAATAACGATAATAACGATAATAACGGTAATAACGATAATAACTATAACGAAAATAACGATAATAAAAATAATTACAGTTATGACAATAACAACAATAATAAGGAATAGAACGATAAAAACGAAATTAACATTAATGAAGATAATAATAATATTAATATCAATAATAATGATAATAACGATTGTAACGATAATAACGATAACAAAGGTAAAAATAATAATAACTACGATAAAGATGATAATATAAATAATAATTATAATAACGATAATAACGATAACTACGATTATAACCTTAATTACAATAATAAATATATTAACAATAATAACGATAAAAAAGATAATAACTCCAATAACGATAAAAACAATAAAAATGATAATAATAATAATGTTACCTATAATAACAATAATGACGTTCAAACGATAATAATAACTGTAATATCGATAATAACGATAAAAACTATAATAACGATAATTATGATAATGGCGGTTATAACGATAATAACAATAATAACACCAATGACTATAATAACGATAAGAACTATAATAATAATAATAATAATAAATATAATATCGGTAATAACGATAATAAGGCTAATAATAAAAATAATTACGATAATAAAGATAATAACGATAATGACGTTAATAGCGATAATAATAATAACAACGATAATGACGTTAATAGCGATAATAATAATAACAACGATAATGTCTATAATAACGATAATAACTGCAATAACGGTAATAATGATAAAAAACATAATAATAATAATAGCGATAATCACAATATTAAAGTTAATAATGGTAATTACGATAATAACGAAAATTACAACTACACCGATACTTACAATAAAACAATAATAATAATAACAATAACAAAAATAGCGATAATAACGATAATAAAGTTAATAATAATAATAACTGCAATAACGATTTTAATCATAATAATAATAATAACAATAAAATGATAATAACTCTAATAACGATTATAACGATAAAAAAGATAATAACAATAATAACGATAATAATGATAAATACGATAATAATAATAATAAAATCATCAAGGACGATAATAACGCTAATAACTATAATTAAGGTAATAACGATAATAACGGTAATCAAGATAACAACTATAATAACGAATATAATAATAATAGTAACGATAGTAATGATAATAATGGTAATAACGATAATAATGGTAATAATGATAATAACGAAAAAGAAAATAATAACGATAATAACATGTATAACGAAAATAGCGATATAAACGATAATAGTTATATTAATAACAATAATGACGATAATAAAGGTAATAACTATAATGACAATAATAACGATAATAACCATAATATTATTAATAATAATGATTACAAAGATAATAAGAATAATATCGGTAATTACGATAATAACGACAATCACGATAAATATAACAATAAAAATTATAATAACGATAATAATGAGAAAAATATATTAACGCTAAAAACGATAATTACGATTATAACTCTATTAACCATAATGAAGATAATAACAAAAATAAATATAATAACGAAAATAAAGGTAATAATGTAAATAACGATAATAATAGTTATAACGACAATAATGATAATATATAAAGCAATGACGATATGAACGCTAATAACGATAATAAAGGTAATAACGATAATAACTATTATTAAGATAACAACGATAATAACGATTAAGAAAATAATAACAATAATGACGATTATACCGATAATAATGATAAAAACGATAATAATAAGAAGAATAACAATAATAATGAAAATAAAACTGATTACTATAATAACAGTAGTAACCATAATAATAATAATTATAACAATAATAACGATAATAACGATAATAAACATAATAATAATAATAATAAGGATGATAGCGATAATAACGAAAATAAAGATTATAACGATAATAACGAGAATATCGATAATTTGGATAATATCCATAATAACCATAATAATAATATTAATAATGATAATAACGTTAATAATTGCAATAACGTTAATAACGATAATAACGATAATAATAATAATAATAACGACAATAACGATAACATAGATTAAAACGATAATAACGATAACAACGGTAATGACGATAACAACGATAATAACTCTGAAAATTATAATAAAGATAATAACTATAATAACGATAATAACGATAAAAACAGTAATAACGATAAAAACGATTATGACGATAATTTCGATAATAACTATAATAACGATAATAACGATAATAACGCTAATAAAGATAAAATCGACAGTAATGATAATAATAATAATAATAACAATAATAACGATAATGACGTTAAAACCGATAATAATGATAATTATATCGACAAAAACGATAAAAACGATAATAAAGATAATAACGATAATGACCATAATAATTATAATAGAAATAATAACGACAATGACAATAATAACGATAATAATGGTAATCACGGTAATAACTGCAATATCGATAAAAGCGGTAATAACGATAATAACTATAGTAACCATAATAATAATAATAATATCGATAAAAACGGTGATAACGATCATAACGATAATAACGATAATAAAGTAACTAATAATAATAATAACGATAATAAGGATAACAAAGATTATTACGATAATTTCAATAACATGTTAATAACGATTATAAAGATTAACGATAATAACTATAATAACGATAATAATGATAATAGAAATTATAATAACAATAATAAAGATAATATCGATAATAACGGTAATAACGATTATAAGGTTAATAACGATAATGTCGATAATAATGATAATAATGGAAATATTGACTTTAACAATAATAACGACAATAATAATAATAACGATAATAATATTAATTGTAAGGGTAATAACGTAAATTACGACAACAACAATAATAATGACAATTACATTAATAACGATAATAATAATTATTATAACGAGAGTAATGATAACAGCGAAAATATTGGGATTAAGGAAAATAAAAATTATAATAGCGATAATCACGATAATAACGATAATATTAATAATAATATCGACAATTACGATTATAATGAGAATAACAATTACAATAAAAATAATGACGATATTAACGATAATAAAGTTAATAACAATAATAACGATAATAACGGTAATGATGATAATAAAGATATTAAAGATTATAACGATAATAACGATGAAAACAATAATAACGTTGATAACGATAATATCGATAACCATTCTAATGATAATAGCGGTTGTAATTACAATAAAGATAATTGCGATAATATCGGTAATAACCATAATAACCATAATAACGAAAGTAACGATTATAACTGTAATAAAGATGATACGACTATAACGATAATAACTATAACGTTGACAACGGTAATAACGTTTATAACTATTATAACGATACTAACGATTATGACGATAATAACGGTAACAAAGTAAATATCGTTAATCACGATAATAGTAATAAAAATATTATCTATAAGGATAAGAGATATTAATGATAATAACGATAATAACGATAACTATAATTACGATTATAACGGTTGTAACGATAATAAAAATAATATCGATAGTAACGGTAATGACAATAATAACAATAATAACGACAATAACGATAATAACAATAATAACAATAATAACGATAAGGATAATAACGATTATAACGGAAATAAGGATAATAAAGATAATACCGATACTAATAATAATAATAACGATTATAACGGTAACAACGACAATATCGAAAATTACCATAATAACGATAACAACGATAATAACAATAATAACTATTAAAACGTTAATAACGAATATAACGTTAAAAAAATGATCAGAATAATAATAATTATAAAAACGATAATAACGATAAGAACAATTATAACGATAATATACGGTAATAACGGTAATTAGGATTATAACGGTAAAAAAGATAATAATGATCATGAAGATATTAACAATAATAACAATAATAACGGTAATTAACGTTATGACGCTAATATTAATAATGATAATTACGAATATAACTTTAGTAAGGATAATAAACGTAATAACGATAATAAAGATAAAAGTAATAATAACGTTAATAACGGAAATAACAATAATAATAATAATCTTAACGGTAATAATGATAATAAAGATAACGAAAATAACGATTTCACAGTAGTAACGGTAATAAAGATAATAACGGTAATAAAAATTTTAACAATAATAACTATAATAACGATAGAAACTTTTATTACGACAACGATAATGACGGTAATAACAATTACAACGATTGCGATAAGAACGATTGTAGCAGTAGAAACGATAATAAGGATACTAACGATAATAACGTCATAAACGATAATAATGTTAATAACGATTATAACCATAATTACTTTAACAATAATAACAAAGATTATAACTATAAAAACGATAATAAAAATAATAATATCAATAATGATAATAACGAAAATAACGAAAATAAGGATAATAAATATAAGGATGATAACCATTATAAAGGTAAAAAAGATAGTAACGGTAATAACGATAGTAACAATAATTATGGTAATAACAGTTATAACGATATTAACAATACTAACGATTATAATGTTAATAACGGTAAAAAATTTAAATTGTTAATAATGATAATACTAATAATAATAATATCAATAACGATAATAAAGGTATTAATGATAATAACGATAATAACGATAACAATAATTACGATTATAAAGGTTTTAACGATAATAAAGATAATAGCGATAATAACGATAATATCGATAATAGCGATTATAACGTTAATGACGATAAGAACGATAATAATGATAATAACGATAATAATGTTAATAACTTTATAACGATTATAATAATAATAATAAAGTTAATAACGTCTATAACGATAATTATAATGATGGTAACAGTAATAACGATACTAACGATACTAACGATAATAACAAGAATAACGAGAATATAGTCAATGAGGATTATAACGTTAATAAGGATAATATCGATGATAGAGGTAGTAAAGGTAAAACGATAATATCTACAACTATAATAACGTTAATGACGGTAATAATTAAAATAACGATAATCACGATAATAATAGTAATGATAACGATAATGACGATAATAATGATAAAATAATGATAAAAACGATAGTAACGATAAAAACGATACCGATAATAACGATTATAACGATAATTGAAATAATAACGATAATAACGAAAATAATCATAATATGGATAATAAAGATAATAACAATAATAACAATAACTATGAAATGAATTATACCGTTAGTTACGATAAAAAAGATAATATAGATAGTAACGGTAATAATGATAATAGCGATAATACTGTTAATGAAAATTATAACAATTATTACTATATTAACAATAATAATGATAATAACGTTTATAAAACTAACGATAATAACTATTAAAAAGTTTGTGACGATAATAACAAAAGTAATGATAATAATGTTAATACCGATAATAACGATAATAAGAATTACAAAGATAATCTCGATGACAACGGTACAAACGGTGATAAGGATTAACGATAATAACCATGATGCGGAAATAACGATGACAACAATAACGATTATACCGGTAATAACAATAATAACAATAATAATGATATTAACGTTAATAACGATTATAATAATAATAATAACCATAGTAACTATTGTAACTGTAAAGATGATAATATAGATAATTACGATAATAACGATAATAACCATAATAAACATACTAACGTTTATAACACTAATAAGTATGTTAAGGATAATCAAGATAATATCGTTTATAACGATAACAGTAATAGCGAATATATCGATAAAATGATAATAACGAAAATAACGATAATAATGATAATACCGACATCACCGATAATAACGATAATAACTCATATACCGATAAGAACGTTAACAACGGTTATAACGGTCATAATGTTTGACGATAATAATTATAATAACGATAATACCGCTAACGATAATATCGATAAAACCGGTAATAACGATAATAACTGTAAAAACGATAATAACAATAACAACTATAATAAGGATTATAGCGGGAATAGAGATATTAACGATAATAAACATAATAACGGTAATAACGATAGTAACGATAATAACGGTAAGAACGGTAATAACGGTAATTTTGATAAACGACAATAGCGATAACGGTAATAATGATTATAACGGTATAACGATAATAATGGTAATGACGGTAATATTGATAAAAATTATAATAACGTTAATAACGATTACAATAATTATAATAACATCAATAACGATAATAATGATAAAATGATAATAACGGTACTAACGATTATAACGATAACAACGATAAATTCGATAACGATAATCACGGTTATAACTGTAATAACTGTAATAACGGAAATATCGGTAATAACGATAATAACGAAAATCATGATAATAGTTGCAATTATAACAATTATACCGATAATAACTATGACGATATTAACGATAATAAGGATAATAACGATTTTAACGATATTAAGGATAAAGATAGTATCGATTATAAAATAATAACGATAATAACGAAAATAAAGATTACAAATCTAATAACGACCATAACATTAATAACGGTAATAATAATAATAATAACAGTAATTACGAAAATAAGGATAATAGCGATAAGACGATAAGAACGATAATAACGATAATACAAGTAATATCGATAATAAGTGTAATAACTATCATAACGATAGAAACGATAAAAACTATAATAACGATAGTAATGTTAATAACTATTACAGCGGTAATAAAGAAAGTAACGATAATATACATGATAAATATAATAAAAATAACGATAATAACTCTAATAACGATGTCGATAATACTGATTATAACGGTAATAACGACAATAAAGGTAATAACGGTAATAATAGAAATAATAACGATAATAACGGTATTAACGATAATCACGATAATAACGATAGTAATAGTAATAATAATAATAATAACGATAATAACGATAACGTTAATAACGATAATAACGCTACTAACATTATTAACGATAATAACGGTTATAACAATAATGATAATTACGGTTATAAAGGTAATAACAATAATAACGGTAATAAGGTTAGTAACAATAATGACGATAATCATGTTAATAATAGTAATAATACTGATAATAACAATAATAACGTTAATAACGGTAATAACAGTAATAACGGTAATCGCTCTAATTACGAAAGTAATAGTAATAATAATGATAATAACGATACTATTAACATTAAATACTATAATAACATAAATAACGACAATAAATATAAAAGCGGTAATAACAATATTAACGATAACGATAATAACGATAATAACGATAATAACGATAAAAACGATAATAAAGATTATAACCTTAATAACGTTATAAACGAAAATAATAATATTAATAACGATAATATTAATAACGATAATAATGATATTAATGATAAGTCGATAAGAACGATACTAACGATAATAACAACAATAACGAAAATAACGATAAAAACTTTAATAACGAAAACGATAATAACGGTGAAAAGGGTAATAACGGTTATAATGTTAATAACGATAAGAACAATAACAATTATAAAGCAAAAACGATCATAACGATTATAAAGATAAGATGACACGAACGATAATAAAGGTTATAACGACAGTAACTATAAACACTATAATAAATATATTAACAATAACGATAATTACGATTAAATCGGTAATAACGATTATAACGAAAATAACGATAATAATAATAATAATAACGATAATAACGATAATAACGATAATTACGTTAATAACGATAATAGGGAGGGTAACCATAATTGCTATATTAAACATAATAACGATAGTAACGTTTGTAACGATAATGATAATAACGATTTTAATAGTTGTAACGATGATAACCAAAATGATGTCAATAATGATAATAATTTTAATACCGATAATAGCGAAAATAACGATTATAATAATAATAAGACGGATCATACCGATAAAAGCAATAAGAATGACAATAATAACGATAATAGCAATAATGAAGATAATAAGTATAATGACCAGAAAGACTATAATAATAATAGTAATAACGACATTAACGTTAAGATGATGAGAACGATAAGAAGGATAATAAAGACATTAAAGATAATGGCTATAACAACGATAACAATTATAACCATTATGATAATAATAACGATAATAACGATTAGAACGATAATTACAAAAATAACGGTAATAAAGGTAAAACTATAATAAGGGTAATAACACAACTATACTAACGTTAATATCGGTATTAACGACATTAATGATACTAACAACAACAAAATATTGATTAAAACTATAAAAACGATAATAACAATATTAACGGAAATACCGATAATAAAGAGAATAACGATACCATTAATAACTATTATAACGGTAGTAAGGATAATAAAGGTAATAACGATTATAAAGGAAATAACGTTAATAACGATAATTACTTTATTATGAAAATAACAATAATAATGATAATAACGGTAATAACGATAATAACGGTAATAATGATTATAACGATAATAACGATAAAGATATAATATCGATAATAACATGAACAACAGTAATAAAAATAATAATACCATTAATAACGAAAATAAATATAACAACGATATTAACGATAATAACATTAGTAACGATAATAATAATAATAACGATAATAACGATAATAACAGTAATAATGATTATAACCATAATAACGATAATAACGGTAATAATGATAATGCAATAATAACGATAATATCAATAATAACGAGAATAACGATAATATAGATAATAACGACAATAACGGAAATAATGAAAATAAAAATATTAATAATAATGAAAATAACGATAAGGACTATAGGAGAGATTGTAATGTTATTTACGGTTAAAACGGAAATAATGATAATAACGATAATAACGATAATAACGGTAATAAAGGTAATAACGCTAATAACGATAATAGCGAAAAAAGCGATACAATGATAATAGTAATAATAATAATAATAATAATAATAATAATAATAAGAATAATAACGATAATGACGATAGTAAGGATAAAAAAAATAACATCATTAATAATGATAATAATAATAATAATAACAATAATTACCTTAATATCGATAATAACGATAATAAGAATAATATTGATAATAACGATAAAAACGGTAATAACGAAAATAACGTTAATAACGATAATAACGAAAATAACGTTGATAACGATATTAATAATAATAATAACGATAATAACGATAATATAGAGAAAAATTATAATAACGGTAATAACAATAAGAACTATAATGAGGATAACTATAGTAACAATTATGACATTAATAACAATAAAAACGATAATAACGATACTAAAAATAAAAATAGCTATAATAAACACAATAAAGATAAAAACGATAATAAGGAAAGCAACGACAATAATGAAAATACCTACTATAACGATAATAATGAAAATAACGATAATAATAATAATAATAACGATAATGACGATTATATAGATAATAACGATAATAAAGAAAATAACGATAATACCGATAATAGCGGTAATAACGAAAATAACTATAATAATAATATTAATAATAATAATAATAATAATAAAAATAATATATATTAATATTAATACCAATAACGATAATAACCATAATTACGATTGTAAAGATAATAACGATTATAACAATATTAACGATAAAAACTAAAATGACGATAATAACAAAACCGATACTAATAATATTAATAAAGAGAATAATAATACTAATAGTAATAATAACGATAATAACGGTAACAATGATAATAACGATAATAATTATATTAACGATTATTAAAATAATAATATCGATAATAACGAATATACGATAAAAACAATAATAACGATATTAACAATAATAATAATAAAAATAATGATAATAACCGTAATAACGTTAGTAACGATGATAACCATAATATGTATAGTAACGATAATAACGATACTAACGATAATAACGATAAAAACGATAAGAATTATAATAATAACGATAATAACGATTATAACGATAATAACTACAGTAACGAAAAAAACGATAATCACATTAATAGCGAAAATAACGATAATAACGATAGTAACAATAATAACGATAATAACAGTAATAAGCATATTATCGGTAATAACGATAATAACGTTAATAACGATAATAATAATAATATCAATAACGATAATAACGATAATAACGATAATAAGGATAATGATGATAATAATAATAATAATATCGATAATAACGATAATAACGATAATTACGATCATTACTATTATAACGATAATAACGATTATAACAGTAATAACTTTCCTAACGATAATAACGATGGTAATAATAATAAAAACGTTAATAACGATAATAACGGTAATAACGGTAATAACAGTAATAACGATTGCAACGATTACGATAAGAACGATTGTAGTAGTAGAAACGATAATAAGGACACTAAAGATAATAACGTTATTAACGATAATAATGTTAATAACAATTATAACTGTAATTACTTTAACAATAATAACAAAGATTATAACGATAATAACGATAATAAAAATAATAATATCAATAATGATAAAAGCGAAAATAACGATAATAACGATAAATACTATAACCATGATAACGATTATAACGGTATTAACTATAATAAGGATAATAAAGATACTAGTGGTTATAACTACAATTACGATAATAACGATAATAACGATTATCACGGTAATAAAGGTAAAACGATTATAACTCAAAAATCTATAACAATAATAACGATTATAACGTTAATAACGATAATAAGGATAATAACTATAAGGATGATAACCATTATAACGGTAAATACGATAGTAACGGTAATAACGATAGTAACAATAATTAGGGTAAAAACGGTTATAACGATAATAACAATACTAACGATTATAATGTTAATAACGGTAATAAATTTAAATTGTTACGAACGATAATACTAATAATAATAATATCAATAACGATAATAAAGATATTAATGATAATAACAATAATAACGATACCAATAATTACGATTATAACGGTTTTAACGATAATAGAGATAATAGCGATAATAACGATAATATCGATAATAGCGATTATAATGTTAATGACGATAAGAACGATAATAATGATAATAACGATAATAACGTTAATAACTTTATAACGATTATAATAATAATAATAAAGATAATAACGTCTATAACGATAATTATAATGATGGTAACAGTAATAACGATACTAACGATACTAACGATAATAACAAGAATAACGAGAATAAAGTCAATGACGATTATAACGTTAATAAGGATAATATCGATGATAGAGGTAGTAAAGGTAAAACGATAATAACGATAATATCTACCACTATAATAACGTTAATGACGGTAATAATGAAATCATCGATAATCACGATAATAATAGTAATAATAACGATAATGACGATAATAATGATAAAATAATGATAAAAACGATAGTAACGATAATAACGATACCGATAATAAGGATTATAACGATAATTGGAATAATAACGATAATGACGAAAATAATCATAATATGGATAATAACGATAATAACAATAATAACAATAATTATGAAATGGATTATATCGTTAGTTACGATAGAAAAGATAATATAGATAATGACGGAAATAATGATAATAACTCTTTTAAAGGGTTTAAGAATAATAACTATATTACCGATAATAATGGTAATAATTATAGCGACAATTACGCTTATAAGGGTATTAACGAAAATATAGATTTTAAGAATAACGATAAAATCGATAAAAAAGATAATAACGATAATAGCGATAATAACGATATTAACAATGATAATAACGATTATAACGACAATAACATTAATAAAGATAATGACGACAATAATAATAGTAATAACCATAATAAGGATAAAAAAGGTGTTATGGATAATAATGATGATAACGATAATAACAATAACGTCTATAACGATAGTAACAGAAATAATGATTATAAGGATAATAACGGTAATAATGATCATAACGATAATAACTATAATAACGATAACAAAGGTTTTAATAACTATATTATAATAACTATATTAACGATAATAACGATATTAAAGTTTTTTAACGATAAAGATGACAACGATTATAAACTTAGTAACGATAATAACAATAATAACGATAAAAACGATAATAACGATAAAACTTATTACGATAAAAACGTTAATAACGATAATAAGGTTAATAACAATAAGAATAATAATGATAACATTAACAAAGATACTAACGGTAATAATAATAATAATAACGATAATAACGATAATAACGATAATAACGATAATAACGATAATAATGGTAATTACGATAATAGCCATTACAATGATAACCCCAATTACGATGATAAGAGTAATAACGATAATAACGATAATAACGTTAATAATAGTAATAATAACAATAATAACGATAACATAGATAAAAACATTAATAACGTTTATTTCCATAACGAAGACAACGATAATAAATGTAATAACGATATAAACGAAAATAACGATTATAATGACATTAACGATAAGGGCTAAAATAACGATAACAGAGATTATAAAGATAATAATGGTAACATCGGTAAGAACGGCGATAAAGGTAAGCGATAAGAACCATAATAAGGAAAATAACCATTCTAGCGATAATAACTGCAATAAAGATAATAACTGTAATAAGGATAATAACGATAATAACGATAATAACGATAGAAACGCTAATAAAGGTAAAACGACAATGACGATAATAATTATAACGATAATTACGGTAATAACGGTAATTACGATGATAACGATAATAACGATACCGGTACTAATGATTATAACGGTAAAAACGATAAAACCATATAGACGATAGTAACATTAATTACGGTAATACCGTTTATAACGATAATAACGATTATATGTTTAATAACGATTATAACGATAATGACGATAATAACGATAATATCGTTTATAACGTTAATTACAATAATAACGATAATGAAGTATATAACGATAATAACGATAACAATAATAATGGTAACATTAATATCAATAATAACGGTAGTAGCGATTATAACGACAATAACGTTAAGTACGATAATAATAATAAAAATATTTATAACGATAATAACGATTATAACGATAATAACGTTTACGGTAATCACGGTTATGACGATAATAACGATAGTAATGGTACTAACTGAAATAACTATAATAACGATAGTAATAATAACGATAGTAACGAAAGTAATGATAACAACGATTATAAATATATAACGTTAAGACGATAAGAACGGAAATAACGATAATAACAGCAGTAACGATAATAAGGGTAATAACTATAATAAGGATAACGATAGTAACTATGATGACGAGTATAACGATAATAACGATTGTAACGATACTAATGATAATAATAACGAAAATAAGGATAGTAACGGTAACTACTATAATAACAATAATAACGATATTAACAATAATAACAATAATAACTATAATAAAAATAATATTAACGATAATAACGAAAATAACTATACTGACGATAATAACGTTTGTAACCATAATAACTATTAGTACAATAAAATGAAAATAACGATACCAACGTCAATAACGATTTTAACCATAATAATGGGAACAACAATAATACTAATAATAATGCTAAAAATGATAATAACGATGAAAACGACAATAACGATGAGACCATAAGAACGGGAAAAACGATAATAACGACAATAACAACTACAACGATAATAACGATTATAAAAAAATGACGATAATAACGATAGTAACGATTATAAAAATTATAACGAATTTAACGATAATAACAATAATAAACATATTAACGATTATAACTGTAACAACGGTAATAAGGATAATAACGATAATAACGATTTTAACGATAATAACGATTGAAAAGATTATGATGAAATTAACGATAACAACTGTAGTAACTGTAATATCGATTATTACGATAATAACGATAATAACGATAATAAGGACGATAAAGATTATAACGATAATAACGATTTTAACGATAATATCGGTAATAAGGATAATAACGATCATAACAATAATTACGTTAATGACGATAACTATAATATTGGTTATAACTGTAGGAACGATAATAAAGGTAATAACGAGATTTACGGTTATAACGATAATAAAGAAAATAACGTTTCAATCCTAATAATTATGTTAAATATAATCACGATATTAACGTTTATAACGATATTGATTGATACGATTATAACGGTAGTAACGATAAGAGCAAAAATAACGATTATATTGATATTAACGATAATAATGATTGTAACAGTAATAACTATTATAACGATAATAACGATAACAACTGTAATAACGGTTATAAAGGGTTACGATAATAACTAATTATAGTTAATATAGTTATTATAGTTAATATAGTATAACGATAATTACTCTAACGGTTATAACGATTATACCGGTAATAACGATAATAAATATAATAACGATATTAACGATAATAAAGAAAATGACGACAAAAATAATAACAGCGATAATAATATTATTATCGATAATAATAATAATTATAAAGATATTAATGATAATAACGTTAATAACGATAATATCGATAATAACGGTAATAAAGATAAAAATGACAATAACGTTTATAACAATATTGAGTATTTTAACGATAATAACGGTAATAAAGATAAAAATGACAATAACGTTTATAACAATATTGAGTATTTTAACGATAATAACAATATGAGCAGTAATAACGGTAAAAATGATAATAACGATAATCACGATAATAACGATAATATTAGTAACAATATCGAAAAGAACGATAATAATAACGATAATATCGAAAATAGTAGTAATAATAATAATAATAACGAGAATGATGATAATAAGGATAATAACTTTAATAACGATAATAACGATAATAACGGTAATAAATATAATTACTATTATAACGACAATAATGATAATAAAAATAATAATAACGATAAAAACGATAATAACTATATTAAAGGTAATAATAATAACGATAATGTCGATAAAAACGATAATAATGATACTAACGATAATAACGAGAATAGCAGTAATAACGTTAATAGCTATAATAACGATAAATACAATAATAATAGTAATAATAACGGTAATAACGAAAATAACGATAATAACGATAATATCGATAATAAAGAAAATAAAAAAAATAATAATGATAATAACTATAATAATGGAATAGCGATAATAACGTTATTTAATAATATTAACAAAGATCATAACGATGATAACGATAATAACACTAATAAAGAAAATAAAAATAATGATAAAGATACTTACCATAATTACGAAAATAACGATAATAAAGAATATAACGATAATAATAATAATAATGAAAATAACGAATATAAGGATAATAATATTAATTATATCGATAAAAGCGATAATAACAATAATAGTAATAATAATTGTAAAAATAATAATAATAATAACGATGTTGATGTTATTAAGGATACTAACGATAATAACGATAATAACGATAACATCTGTAATTACAAAAAAACAATAATACTATAAAAATTTTAATAACAATAATTACGATAATAACGATAATAATAATAATAATAACGATAATATAGATAATAACGACAATAACGATAATAACGAAAATTACTATAATAACGATACTAATTATTATAACGGCACAAACGATTATAACGTTAAAAGCGATAATAACGATACTAATAATGATGATAACGTTAATAACAATAATCATGGTAATACTGGTAAAAATATAATAAAGGTAAATACTATAACGATAATAAATGTAGAAACGATAATAACGATAATAACGATAATAAAGATAACGACAATAACAATTTTAACGATAAATACGATAATAAAATTAATAACGATAACAATAATAACGATTATAATGGTAGTAAAGATAATAAAAAAATAACGATAATAGTGATAATAACGGTAATAACGATAATAACGATAATTACGTTAATAACAATACTAAAAATAATAACAATTATAACAAAATAAAGATTATCACAATAGTAACTATTTTTACGACAATAACGATATAACCTTTAGTGCGATAACGACAGTATCTATTATGACGATAGTAACGATAATAACGATAACAACGATAATAACGATAATATCAATAATAACGATGCTGAGGATAATAACGTTAATAACGATAATAACAATAATACCGACAAAAACGATAAAAAAGTTTATATAAATAAAAACTTTATTAAGGATAATAACGATAATGACGATAATAACGGTAATAACGGTAATAACGATAATAATTATAATAATAACGATAATAGCGATAATGACGGTAATAGCGATATTGGCGATTATAACGATAATAATGTTTGTACAAAAATTGACGATAATAACGAAATAACAATGATAAAGACAATAACGATAATAACATTAATAACTATAGTAATAATAATAATAACTATAATAGCGATAAAATTATTATGCCGGTTATAACCATAATAACGATAATATCGATAATAATAGTAATAATAACGATAATAACAAGAATAAGGATAATACTAACAATAATATCGATAATGACGATAATGAAGAAAATAGCGATAATAACACTACTAACTGTAACAATGATAATAATAATAACAATAACGATAATAACGATAATAACGATAATAACCATATTAACACTAATGATAATAATTATTATACCGGTAATAAGGATAATAAAGGTAATAACGATAATAATGAAAATTACGAAACTAACTGTAGTAACGATAATTACAATAATAACGATAATAATTATTATAATAAAGATAATACCAATAGTAACGATAATAACGATAAGATGATAAGAACTATAATAACGATAATAACTGTAATAAATATAATAAAGTTATTAACGATAATGACGATTTTAATGATGATATCGATAATAACGATATTAAAGATTATAATAATTATAACGAAAATGACGATAATAACGATAATAACGATTATAACGCGAATAACTGAAACAACGGTAATAATTGTGATAAAGATTAAAGATAATAACGATAATAACTTTTATAACGATAACGATTGTAACTATTATAACGGTTGCAACGATAATAACAATAATAAATGTAATAATAGTAATAATAACGATAATAACCATAATAACGATAATAATGGTAATAACGGAAGTAACGATTAGGATAATAATGATAACTACAAATAATTGTTATAACGAGAGTACAGATAATAAAGATAATAATGATAATACCGAGAATAACGATAATAATGATATTAATAGCGATAATAACCATAATAACGATAATGACGATAATGAAGATAATAATAATAATAATATCGATAATACCGATAAGACGTTATTCACGATACCGATAAAAACGGTTCTAACAGTAATAACGAAAATAAAAAAACCCACGATAATAAAAATAATAATAATAACGATAAAAACGATAATAACGATAATAACGATATTAACAATAATAATGATAACAAAAGTAATAACGATAATAACGATAATAACGGTAATAACGGTAATAACAATAATCACGATAATACCGATAATAACGGTAATAATAATGATAATAACGATAATAATGGTAAAATCGCAAATAACAATAATAACGATCATACGGATAATAAGGATAATAACGATAATAACGGTATTAACGATTATAAGGATAATAACGATTACAACGATAACAAAGATAACAACGAAAATACCGATAATCACGATAATAACGATAAAAACGTTATAAAAGATTTTAATAATAATAGTGACCATAATAAAGGTAATAACGGTAATAAAGATTAACGTGATAATAACAATTACAGTAATAATAATAACGATATTATCGATAATAACAATAATAACGACAATAGCGGTGACAACGATAAGAATGATAATAACGAAAACGGTAATAACGATTAAAACCATAATAACGATAAAAACGACAATGCGATACCGATAGAAAAGATCATAAATGTAATATCGATAAAGAAAATAAAAGCGATAATAAAGATAATAACAATAAAAGTAACAATAATAATAATAATAATCATAATAATATTAATTATAATGACGCTATTGATGATTATAACGATAATAACGTTCACAACGATAATAACGATAATAAAAATAATATTAACGATATTATCAATAATTGCGGTAATAACGAAAATAACGATTATAGAGATAATAACGATAATAACGATATGAACGATAATAACAATAATAATAACGCTAATAATGATAAAAACGACAATAACTGTACGAACCGTAACAATGATAATAACGATAATATTAACGATAATAATAATAATAACGATAATAAAGATATTAATGATTATAATAGTAATAATATCGATAATAACGATAATAATAATGTTAATAACTATTATAATGAGATTTCCGAATATAATACTCATAGTAACGGTAACAACGATAATTCAAATAATAATGATAATAATGATAATAACTGTAATAATAAGAATAATATAGATAATAAAGATAATAACGATAATATCTAAAATAGTATTAATAATAATAACAATAATAATAATAATAGTAATAACGATAATGGCGATTGTAACAATATTAACGTTATTAACGATAATAACGGTAATAAAAATAATAATTACGATAATAACCATAATAACAATTATATTGATAATAACAATTATAACGATAATAACGATTAAATTGCTAAAAACATTAATAACGAAAAGACAATAATAACGGTAAGTATGGTAACAACGACAATTATCATAATAACGATAATAACGTTAATAACGATAAAAACGATAACGATAATAAGGATTATAACGGAAATAACAATAACAAAGATAATAACGATAATAACCGTAAGACCGATAACCACGATAACAATAATAACGATTACAATGGAAGAACCGATAATAAAAGTAATAAGGATACTAACGGTAATAACGATATTAATGATAATAACGGTAATAAATATATTAATGTTTATAAAAATAATAACTATATTTACGATAATATAATATAATTATGATAATAACGTTTATAATTTTAAGGAAAATAACGATTATAACCCTAGTAACGATAAAGACGAAATAAACGATTATAATGATAATAACGATAATAACGGAAATAACGATAATAACGATTATAACGATAAAAACTTTACCAACGGTAATAACTATCATAATGATTAACGATAATAACGACAATAACGCTAATGTTAATAACGATTATACCGGTATTAACGATAATAACGATAATAACGATAGTAACGATAATAACGATAATAAAAAAATAAGAGAGATAGTAACATTAATAACGATAATAACAATGAGGTTAATAACGGTAGTAACGATAATACCGATTATAATAATAATAACGATAGTAACGTTTATAACGGTACTGCAA